>NC_077230.1:90998494-91108494 GCF_027887165.1 Monodelphis domestica | reverse complement strand
ATTAGAGTGTTCATTTAGAGTCTCTCCTCTGTCATGTCCCCTCAACCTCTGTATTCAGGCAGTTGCTTTTTCTCGGTGTTTCCACTCCCATAGTTTATCCTTTGCTTATGAATGGTGTTTTTTTTCTCCTGGATCCCTGAAAGTTGTTCAGGGACATTACACCGCCCCTAATGTAGAAGTCCATTACGTTCGATTATACCACAGTGTATTAGTCTCTGTGTACAATGTTCTCCTGGTTCTGCTCCTCTCGCTCTGCATCACTTCCTGGAGGTTGTTCCAGTCTCCATGGAACTTCTCCACTTTATTATTCCTTTTAGCACAATAGTACTCCATCACCAACATATACCACAGTTTGTTCAGCCATTCCCCAATTGATGGGCATCCCCTCGTTTTCCAGTTTTGGGCCACCACAAAGAGCGCAGCTATGAATATTTTTGTACAAGTCTTTGTGTCCATTATCTCTTTGGGGTACAGACCCAGCAGTGCTATGGCTGGGTCAAAGGGTAGATATTCTTTTGTCGCCCTTTGGGCATAGTTCCAAATTGCCCTCCAGAATGGTTGGATCAGTTCACAACTCCACCAGCAATGAATTAATGTCCCTACTTTGCCACATCCCCTCCAGCATTCATTACTTTCCTTTGCTGTTATGTTAGCCAATCTGCTAGGTGTGAGGTGATACCTCAGAGTTGTTTTGATTTGCATCTCTCTGATTATAAGAGATGTAGAACACTTCTTCATGTGCTTGTTAATAGTTTTGATTTCTTTATCTGAGAACTGCCTATCCATTTCCCTTGCCCATTTATCAATTGGAGAATGGCTTGATTTTTTGTACAATTGATTTAGCTCATTATAAATATGAGTAATTAAACCTTTGTCAGAGGTTTCTATGAAGATTTTTTCCCAATTTGTTGTTTCCCTTCTGATTTTAGTTATATTGGTTTTGTTTGTACAAAAGCTTTTTAGTTTGATGTAGTCAAAATTATTTATTTTACATTTTGTGATTCTTTCTATATCTTGCTTGGTTTTAAAGCCTTTCCCCTCCCAAAGGTCTGACATGTATACTATTCTGTGTTTACCCAATTTACTTATGGTTTCCTTCTTTATGTTTAAGTCACTCACCCATTTTGAATTTATCTTGGTGTAGGGTGTGAGGTGTTGATCTATTCCTAGTCTCTCCCACACTGTCTTCCAATTTTCCCAGCAGTTTTTATCGAATAGTGGATTTTTGTCCCAAAAGCTGGGATCTTTGGGTTTATCGTATACTGTCTTGTTTTCCCCCAGTCTATTCCACTGATCTTCCTTTCTGTTTCTTAGCCAGTACCAAATTGTTTTGATGACTGCTGCTTTGTAATATAGTTTGAGGTCTGGGACTGCAAGGCCCCCATCATATGTGTTTTTTTTCATTATTTCCCTGGATATCCTTGATCTTTTGTTCTTCCAAATGAACTTTGTTATGGTTTTTTCTAAATCAGTGAAGAAGTATTTTGGTAGTTCAATGGGTATGGCACTAAATAGATAAATAAGTTTGGGTAGGATGGTCATTTTTATTATATTGGCTCGTCCTATCCATGAGCAGTTAATGTTTTTCCATTTGTTCAAGTCTAGTTTTAGTTGTGTGGCGAGTGTTTTGTAGTTGTGTTCATATAGTTCCTGTGTTTGTCTTGGGAGATAGATTCCTAGGTATTTTATTTTGTCTAAGGTGATTTTGAATGGGATTTCTCTTTCTAGTTCTTGCTGCTGAGCTGTGTTGGAGATATATAGAAAAGCTGATGATTTATGTGGGTTTATTTTGTATCCTGCAACTTTGCTAAAGTTGTTGATTATTTCAATTAGCTTTTTGGTTGAATCTCTAGGATTCTTTAAGTAGACCATCATGTCATCCGCAAAGAGTGATAACTTGGTCTCCTCCTTGCCTATTTTAATGCCTTCAATTTCTTTATCTTCTCTAATTGCTACTGCTAGTGTTTCTAGTACAATGTCAAATAGTAGAGGTGATAATGGGCATCCTTGTTTCACTCCTGATCTTATTGGGAATGCATCTAGTTTATCCCCATTGCAGATGATATTAGCTGTTGGTTTTAGATATATACTGTTTATTATTTTTAGGAATGACCCTTCTATTCCTATGCTTTCTAGTGTTTTTAATAGGAATGGGTGTTGTATTTTATCAAAGGCTTTTTCTGCATCTATTGAAATAATCATGTGGTTCTTGCTAGTTTGCTTGTTGATGTGGTCAATTATGTGGATGGTTTTCCTAATGTTGAACCAGCCCTGCATCCCTGGTATGAATCCTACTTGATCATGGTGAATGATCCTTCTGATCACTTGCTGGAGTCTTTTTGCTAGTATCCTATTTAAAATTTTTGCATCTATATTCATTAGGGAGATTGGTCTATAGTTTTCTTTCTCTGTTTTTGACCTGCCTGGTTTTGGAATCAGTACCATGTTTGTGTCGTAAAAGGAGTTTGGTAGAACTCCCTCTTTGCTTATTATGTCAAATAGTTTGTATAGTATTGGGGTTAACTGTTCTCTGAATGTTTGATAGAATTCACAGGTGAATCCATCAGGCCCTGGGGATTTTTTCTTAGGAAGTTCTTTGATGGCTTGATGGATTTCAATTTCTGATATGGGATTATTTAAGAATTCTATTTCCTCTTCTGTTAGTCTAGGCAGTTTGTATTTTTGTATATATTCATCCATTTCTCCTAAATTGGTGTATTTATTGCCATATAATTGGGCAAAGCAATTTCTAATGATTGCCTTAATTTCCTCCTCATTGGAGGTGCTGTCCCCCTTTTCATCTTTAATGCTGTGAATTTGCTTTTCTTCCTTCCTTTTTTTAATTAGATTGACCAGTACTTTGTCTATTTTGTTTGTTTTTTCAAAGTACCAGCTTCTTGTCTTATTTATTAAATCAATAGTTCTATCACTTTCGATTTTATTAATTTCTCCCTTAATTTTTAGGATTTCTAATTTGGTTTTCTGCTGGGGGTTTTTAATTTGATCGCTTTCGAGTTTTTTCAATTGCATTTCCAATTGATTGATCTCTGCTCTCCCTTGTTTGTTAATATGAGCTTTCAGGGATATGAATTTGCCTCTGATTACCGCTTTGGCTGCATCCCAAAAGGTTTGAAAGGATGTTTCGCCATTGTCATTTTCCTTGATGAAATTATTAATTGTTTCTATGATTTCTTCTTTAGCTAAACGGTTTTGGAGTATCATATTGTTTAATTTCCAATTGGTTTTAGATTTGGTTTTCCATGTACCATTACTAATCATTATTTTTATTGCCTTGTGATCTGAGAAGGCTGCATTCATTATTTCTGCTTTTTTGCATTTGTGTGCTATGTTTCTGTGACCTAATGTATGGTCAATTTTTGTGAATGTGCCATGTGGTGCTGAGAAGAAGGTGTATTCCTTTTTATCCCTATTTATTTTTCTCCATATGTCTATTAATTCTAATTTTTCTAAGATTTCATTCACTTCTTTTACCTCTTTCTTATTTATTTTTTGATTTGATTTATCTAAATTTGATAATGGTTGGTTTAAGTCTCCCACTAGTATGGTTTTATTGTCTATTTCTTCCTTCAATTCGCCTAGTTTCTCCATTAGAAATTTGGGTGCTATATTATTTGGTGCATACATGTTGATTAATGATATTTCCTCGTTGTCTAGAGTCCCTTTTAACAAAATATAATTACCTTCCCTATCCCTTTTGATCAGGTCTATTTTTGCATTGGCTTTATCAGATATCATGATTACCACTCCTGCCTTCTTTCTATCAGTTGAGGCCCAGAAGGTCTTACTCCATCCTTTAATTCTGACCTTGTGGGTGTCAACCCGCCTCATGTGTGTTTCTTGAAGACAACATATGGTAGGGTTTTGGATTCTAATCCATTCAGCTATTCGTCTACGTTTTATGGGTGAGTTCATCCCATTCACATTCAAAGTTATGATTGTCATTTGTGGACTCCCTGGCATTTTGATTGCCTTCCCTAATTCTAACCTTTTCTTCTTCAGCTCTACCTTTTAGTCCAGTGATTTACTTTGAATCAGTCCCCCTTGTCCCCTCCCTTGATGTTTCCCTTTTTAGTCCCTCCCTTTTTGTTCCCTCCCCCTCCCCCCTCTCTTTCCCTCCCTTTTTGTTCTCCCTCTCCCCCTCCCCCCCTTGGTTTTTCCTTCTCCTTACCCTTGTTGGGTAAGATAGAATTCAAGATCCCAATGGATCTGGATGTTTTTCCCTCTCAGAGTTGATTTCCCTGAGATTGAGGTTTAAGTAAACCCCCCCCCCCCTCTCTTCCTCTCCTTCTTATAGGAGTTTTCTTCCCCTCCCCTTCCCCTGTGAATCTTTGTGTGAGAACCATTATTCTATTTGGTCTTTCTTTACCCCCTATTTATACATTACATTTTCCCCACATATTAGTATACATAGGTTGATATAAATGTAGTCCTTATAGAAGAGAGTTTGAGTAAAAGAAGATAACATTTTTCCCCTTTCCTTAATATTTACCTTTTCAGGTATTCCTTGCTCTTTGATTTTCGGTATCAAACTTTCCACAGAGCTCTGGTCTTTTCTTTGCAAAAAGTTGGAAGTCTTCTATTTTGTTGAATGCCCATACTCTCCCTTGGAAGTATATAGTCAGTTTTGCTGGGTAGCTGATTCTTGGTTGGAGACCCAGCTCTCTTGCCTTTCTGAAGATCATGTTCCATGCCTTACGATCATTCAGCGTAGAACTTGCAAGGTCTTGTGTGACCCTGATTGGCATTCCTTTATATCTAAATTGTCTTTTTCTGGCTTCCTGTAGGATTTTTTCTTTTGTTTGATAGCTTTGGAATTTGGCAATTACATTCCTGGGAGTTGTCTTTTGGGGGTTTAGTGTAGAAGGTGTTCTGTGAGCTCTGTCAGTGGATGTATTGCCCCCTTGTTCTAGAATCTCTGGGCAATTTTCTTTGATTATATCTTGTATCACCATGTCCAGTTTGGTGTTTATTTCTGGCTTTTCTGGGAGTCCAATTATTCTTAAATTTTCTCTTCTCCCCCTGTTTTCCAGATCTATCACCTTGTCGGTGAGATATTTTATGTTCTCTTCTAATTTCTTGGTGTTTTGGCTTTGCTTTATTAGTTCTTGCTTTAAAGCCTGGTTTTCTTTTACAGTTTGGTCAAACTGGTTTTGTAGATGTGTGAATTTCTTTTGCATCATTTCCCACTTTTCCTCCCAGAGGGCTTCCATCTTTTTGGTCCTTTCTGATTCAAATTCTTCATGGGTTTGTGGAGAGTTTCTATTTCCTTTGGAAGATTTTGGAGAATTTTCTTGTATATCTTCTTCTATCTGCTCTGTATTTTGTATTTTGGCTCCATAGAATGTGTCCAGAGTCGCCCCTTTCTTCTTATTTTTCTTGGTATTTTGGGGCTTCTGTGCTTCTGTGGAGTTTGTCATCTCTGAACGTGGAGGATTGGCTTTTCTTGTCTTTGTCTGGTGATCCGAGGCTTTAGTCCTGGGCAGATGTTGGTTCTATGAGCGTTCCCTGGGTTAAACTGAATATGCCTCACTGGAACTGGAATGGAAGGGTCGGACCACGAGGCCACACTCTCCCCCTGGCTCGATTTCCGGAAGTTGCCTTCAGAATCCCTGGCCGTGAGGCTGTTTCGTAGGCCTGTGGGGGGATGGGCTGCCGCTTCCCCAAGCTCCGAGAGCACAGACTTTCACTGAGACTTGGATAGCAGGATCCAGCCTGTGTGGCTGTCTTGCCCGCCCTGAGGGTTGCTGTTGTTTTGACCAGCTCTCTGCAGCGGAGGCCCCAGGCAGTAACTTTCACCGGGACCGACCAGCTCTTTGCAGCGGAGGCCCCAGGCAGTAACTTTCACCCGGACCGACAGGCTCTTTGACCGACCGGCTCTTTGCAGCGGAAGCCCCAGGCAGTAACTTTCACCCGGACTGGGACTTGGGTAGAAGACCCTGAGGGTTGTTGTTCCTCAGACCCTGCTCTCTGAGCCCGGCGGCTGCCGCTTCCGGGAGCCTTGGACTCTGCGCTCCTACCCCTGAGGTCCGAGGGATCTCGGGTTCTGGCTTTTAAGGGGAGCCGTACCTTTTGAACCGGGTCCAGGTCCAGGAGGAGGGTTCCCAGGGTCTGTGCTGTTGATCGTTTTGAATTTCGGCGCCTTAGGAGCTTCTAGTTTGAGATCGGTCGGGAAGGGTTTTCCGGAGATCTGAACTTCAGCTTTCTCTAAGCCGCCATCTTAACCGGAAGTCCCCGGCTATCAATTTTAAACCATCATGAAACCAGGGCAGTAGTTGTCAAAGTAGTTGTCAAAAATTCCCTGGGGGAATTCAACAATTTCCGTAGTAATGCCAAGATAGTCAATAGCAATGGATACAACCCACTTAAATAAAAGCTCTTTGGGGAGAAGTGTCCTCAGTAATTTTTAAGATCATAAAGGGCTCTTGAGACCAAAAAGTTTGAGCACTGCTGAATTAGGATATCTAATCTCCACCTTTAGAGGCAGCTTAGTGTAGGTGTAAAAATTAAAATTAATCACAAATAATAAAAATATATTTAAGAGACTTATTAATGATCATTGGAAATAAAGGGATAAAAAGGTAACAAGTTAAAAAATCACATGCCCATGGTTAACCTATGTTCTCAAAAAGCCTGCTTACCATCACAGTCGCCTGACCAAGGAAAGAGGCCAGACCAGAAACCCACTGAATTTATCCCTCTGTCTATAGGAAGTATGTAATGACAGGAAGTCAGTGGGCTCCTGGGAAATGCAGTTTTTAGGGTAACAGATTGGAGAGAAAGAGCCAGTCTTGAAGGGGGAAACTAAGTGGCTCTGTGGATGGAGAGTGAGGCCTAGAGATGGGAGGTCCTGAGTTCAAATTTGGCCTCAGACAGGACACTTCCCAGCTGTGTGTCCCTGGGTAAGTCATTTAATCCCATTTGCCTAACCCTTACTACTTTTCTGCCTTGGAACCAATACATGGTATTGATTCTAAGATTGAAGGTAAGAGTTAAAAAAAAAAACAAAAACAACCAACCCTGGTGTTAGGAAGACTTGAGTTTAAATCTCAGCCTAGGCAGCTTGGTAGATAGAGTGCTGGACCTAAAGTGAGGACGGCCCGAGCTCAAATTCTGCCTTCCATTCTTGTTAGCCGTAGGGGCCACGTAGATCCTGGGCAGGTCTGCCTCAGTTCTCTTACTCATAAAATAAGAAAAATGATCATACTTATGGAGTATAATAATATATTATTATCATAATGCAATATTAATTAATCTTATATTTACATTGTTATACATATAACATTTATTATATTATTTTATTATAGTAATTATAATTAATCAAGTAGTTAAAACAACCTGTCAGAGTTATTGTAAAGATCAAATGAAATTAGGTACTTTGTAAACCATCAAATACTACGTTTCCTATTAGTATTGACTATTATCCATACTGGCTGGTGACCTTGGGTGAGAATTTTGTTTACTACCAAACAATATAATCAATCAGTCCATCGACAAGCATTTATTAAGTGCCTCCCAGCCTCTGTGTAAGGCACCAGGGAGAAAAAGATAGAAATATTTTCTATAATTTAACTAGGCAGCCCTGCCCTACTTCAGTTAGAAAATGCCTTAATATGGTAAATCTGTCTTTGTAATTTTCAGTTGAATGGGCACCATTTACTTAGACATAAATGTTGGAAACAAAAGTCTGGATTTATATTTATAATATTGTATTGGCATGTAAATATGAATAAATATGGCACATATTTATATATAAGATAGTATTTGTAATAAAAGGAGTGATATAATAAAAGTAGTATTTATAAAAAGAACTGTGGGAGTAGAGATGCAGAAGAAAAGCATGATCAATCATGTGGTCTGATGGGCACATGGTTGGGGAGTTTGACTTTATATGATCACTCTATTGCAAATATTAATAATATGAAAATAGGTTTTGAACAATGATACGTGTAAAACCCAGTGGAATTGCTCGTCAACTCAGGGAGGGGGAAGGGAAGAGGGGAGGGAAAGAACATAAATCATGTAACCATGGAAAAATATTCTAAATACATTAATTAATTAAAAAATAAAAAATAAAAATGAAAAAGTATGATAAAATGCATTTTACTGTACAATCCCAGAAGTTCTATTTATAAAATTTATATTTTATGATATATCTATGAAGATATATACTATGTAAGTATATAATTTATTATACATCTATTTGCAAAAAATAGTGTATTAACATTTTAAAAAATAGGGTATGATAAAAATATCATTTCAAATGGTAAAATCCCAAAGATTCTATTTATGAAAATTTATATTTTGCTATGTATCTATTTTGTAGATATATAATACATATTATATACCTATTTAATAAAAAATAGTGTATTTAAAAACCAAAACAATTGGTGTGTAATAAAAATAGCATTAGTAAAATTATCAGAGGTTCCTAGTTGACAAAAATCCGTAGGATTTTACTTGTAGGACCTCCTGCTTTCTGTGCCCCATCTTTTTTGGCGTCTCTGTTTTCAGTACTGTTATTCCTAAGTGTATCCACACCTCTTAGTGCCCAAGCCAACACTACTCTATGATTAAGTTGCAGAGCAGATGCTGACCTGCATTGATCAAAGGGAGTTTCCTCCCTAGGATTTCCTTAGACCAATGAAATCCCAGCTCCAGAGCTGTGACTGTAGTCCATGCCCACCAAAGGAAGCCTACCTTTATATTTGACAATTTTCATCTCTCTGGACACAGTGGCAACTCTACAATATTTGTTTACATCATTTCTCTGCCCTCGATTCCTATACAGACCACTCAAACCAAAGGATCTTTGGCATAACTAATTCCTTGTCAAGTACCCAATTTTTGCTGAAATGTTCAAGCAGATGTTTGAGGAGATGATTTAAAAAAAACTACCAACCCCATTACGATGTGACTTCCCTGCCTTTTCTACATAAATTATGCCTCCACACTGGAGTATTAGTATTTCTTTCTTTTTGTAACTTTTTCCCCAATTACATGTAAAAATTTTGAGTTCCAAATTTTCTCTCTCACTTCCTTCCCTCTCCCCTCCCTGAGATGGCAAGCAATTTGATATTGGTTATGCATATGCAGTCATTTAAAATATATTTCCATATTAGTCATGTTGTGAAGAAAACAGGTCAAAATATTTTTAAAAATAGAAAAAAGCTTTGATTTGCAACTGATTTCCATCAGTTCTTTCTCCAGATGTGGATAGCATTTATCACAAGTCCTTCTGAATTGTCTTGGATAATTGTATTGCTGAGAATAGCTAAGCCATTTACAATTGTACTATATTGCTCTTAATGTGCATACTGTTTTTCTGGTTCTGCTCACTTCACTTTGCATCAGTTCATATAAGTTTTCCCAGCGTTTTTTTGAAAGCATCCTTTTCATTGTTTCTTCTGGCACAATGGTATTCCATCACGATTATATGCCATAACTTGCTTAGCCATTCTCCAGTTGATGAGTATCTCTTCAATTTCCAATTCTCTGCCACCACAAAAAGAATCAAAACGATTTTTTTTGTACATATATAGGTCCTTTTTCTTTTTCTTTGATCACTTTGGTATATAGACTAAGTAATGGCATGGCTGGGTAATGGCATGGCTGGGTCAAAGGGTATGTACAATTTTATGGCCCACTATAGCCCATCTCCAGAATGGTTGGATCAGTTTACAACTCTACCAACAGTATTAGTGTCCCAATTAGTAACACTAATTTTTTATCAAAGGTCCATGAAAATAATATATAATTTTTTTCCCATCCAAATTCATGGACACCCTGTAAGCTATCCACAGCTCCCTTGGAGGTCCATGGACTCTGCTTAAGAACCCTGACCTAATTCAACCCAAAGGTTTGGGATCTCTAAACCTGTTAACTTTAAAAGTTTCAATCTCTGATTTCTCCTTTATAGCTAAAATGTTCATTTTGATTTTCCTCATAGCCACCCTTCAATGGAAACCCTTTGAAAAGGCTTAGAACTCCTCTGCTTTCAGAGTCAGATACTGTTATCTCCTAAGTTGATCTCTCTCCTCTTTGATTCCCATTCCAGACACTAAAGGCAGCCATGAGCTGGGGATAAGTCCAGGTTCCGAAGAAAGCACTTCCAGTTTTCTTCATCCCAGTCCGGACACCTCAGCTACCTCCTCTAGGAATGGAGAGAGGACATTGCGATCTCTTGCCAACAGCAGCCTGCCTTCTGGGGGAGGAGAGCATTCCACAATGTTTCTCCGTGGCACAGAGGGTACCACTCCTCACATGGGAGTCATGGACACCACAGGCTTGGTTTCAGCTTCATCAGATTCATTGCAGACTCAAAGAGGTATAGTCTTTTCTCCAGGATCATTGCCTTCACATTTCTCTGAATATAAATATAAGATATTTGTTATTTTTAGAGTATATAAACAATATAAACAAGAGCGATTAAATATATTCATATCGATTTAAGATTATACTATAATTTATTAATTATAATATTATAGATTTATTGTATATTATATAATTATAAAATAAATAATATCAATATAATATTATTATATTATTATATTCATACATTAAATATAAAACTTTAATGTTTGGAAACACTTTTACCCATATTTTTTCATTTTGAGCTTTACAACAATACTCTGAGATAGGTGCTGTTATTGTTCCCATTTTAGAGATGAGGAAACTGAGGTAGAGAAGTAAAAAAAAATTAGCCCAGGGTCTTGCAAGTAGGAAAGGTTAATGGTGGATTCATACTCAGGTGTTTCTGCTTCAAGTTAGTTTTTGATCCAGGAAAGAATCTTGTAAGTTTTGTATGAATAACCTCTCATAGTATACCCAACCTAATGGTGATAGTGATGTGATCTCAAGAATTTATGTCATCACAATGATAACTCGAACCATGAGCTTTCAGATTTCTTTTTTTACTTTAGACCTTTACTTTCCATCTTAGAATCAATATGATATTTTGGCTCTAAGGCAGAAAGAGAGGTAAGGGAAAGGCAAATGGGATTAAGCGACTTACTCAGGGACACACAACTAAGAAATGTCTGAGGCCATATTTGAACCCAGGACCTCCATCTCCAGGTTCTGCTCTCTATTCATTCATGTACCCTTGAGCTAAAAGGAAAGCTGCCTAAGAAAAGAAATTGGCCCTTGGCACTTCTTTGTAAGGACCTGGCTCTGATTCTTTGTTATCATAATTTCTTCTGATGCCTCCAGAGTTTAGGAAAGGAGAAATCAGAATTGGAAGCCAGAGGAAAAAAGAAAGTTGGCCGAAGTGGGTGTTCTCTTGCCTTTCCCAGCTGACTCTGGTTCTAAGAGTTTTGACAGTCATTAGTGATCAATTCACCAAAGAAGAATGTTGAGCATTAACTGACTGTCAGTGATTTATCAAATATATTTTTCTGGTTGTCATATCATTTATTTCATGAAATCATAGGTTTAGAGCTGGAGTATTTATCACTTCTACTTCACCCAACACTATCAGCTGCCCAACATCAGCCTTCTCAGTAGCAGGGATTTATAGACATGTGTCACACCCTTTCTTTTAACATCTGAGGAAAATGAGGCACAAAGAAGTTAAATAATTTGCCCAGTCACATGGGACTGAGGAAGGATTTAAATCCAATTTCTCTCATGGCTCTAAGTCCATTTTTTTTGTATCAGTTGTTTTTCTCTCACCTTTATTTCCAAATATATCCTTTCCTGTCCTCTACCCACTGAGCCATCCATTATGGCAAAAAAAAAAAAGTGAAAAAAATCACAGAGACCAAGTATGACAGTGTATGCAGCGTTCTAGATATACCTATCCTCCTTCATTTCTACAAAGGAGAGAGGTGGATTTCAACTTGGGTGATAATATTTTAAAATCATGGAAGTTCTGACTTGTTTGATTGACCTAGTTTTGATTCTTGCTGTTTTAGCCACTGGAAGTAACCATGGACCAATAGGCAACACAAATATAGGCAAACGGATATCTGACTACCATACAGACAGCACATATATTTCATCAACCTTCACCAAAATAAAGGACAGAACATTATTGTCCATTACAAATAACAGCACATCTCCAGACATCACTAAAAGCTCAACCGCCTACAACAGAACCTCCAGCTCCTCAGCTATAGCACATTCTTCTTCTTCATCTTCTGCCCTGACCCAAGGAACCAACATATCATCAAATGAAGGGGAATTTGTCTTTCCTTCCACTGAACCACTGGTTGTGAGTTCTTCTGATTTACCAGCATACACATCTACAGTCAGCGTTCCTCCTAACACGTTCGTATTTCAGACCTCAGAATCGGTGTCCACCGATGAATCTTCTTCATCTTCATCGTTGCCACCTTTGCCATCCCCGTCCGTGTCACAGCTGAGTCAACCAATTTCTTCAACTCCATGGCCGACAATGGCATCTTCCCCACTCTTGTTTTCCGTGGCTGAATCCTCCAAGCCCTTGACTTCCTCACTGTCACCTTTATCAACTTCCTTGGCAGAATCCACCCCAGATCCAGTTTTATTCCTACAGTCATCTTTACCGCACTTGTCATCTACCTCAGTCCTCCCCAGTGGTGATCCCCAGACAAGAGAGTCCTCTGTAACCTCGGCTGATACCCTGATAGGTGTATCCACCACCGTCCTTCACGGTAGCTCATCCACAGATCAACAGAATCCGAGTGTCCCCTACCCGGAGAAGACCAGTGTGGGCTCAGACTTACAACCCCCAAGCCTTCCACCAACAGACTCACCCGAAGTACTAGGTAATAAGTCTACGTCCGAGGTCCCTTTGGCCCCCGTCCCAACAGAGCCTTTCAGAGAGCCAACCCTCCTGGCCACCAGAACCAATGCAGCCCAACCATCACCAGCGATGACAACCACAACTCATGCAACCACTCAGCCTTCAACAGTTCCAACTCCAATGAGTCTTCTCACAACCGTGAAAGCGACAACTGAGAGAACCATTCTGCCCATTGGACCCAGGACCATAATGCCTCTGAGAACCACTGAAAGTCCTTCCACCACCAGGGCCAGCAGAGTGGAGACAGAGGCCACCACTAAGTCAGTCCCCACCATTGGGATAGCCACGTCTGTGCAAGAACGAAGCTCAAGAATGGGAGGTCAAAAAGAGACCACTCCTGCTATCCATTTCCCTGTGGTGTCATCTCCTTCTCCCCTCACTGCCAAGCCTTCTCCTTCTACACCCTTGAAGTCAACCACTGTGGTACCACCGAGACCAATGATGACGTCGCCTCCAACAACAGGTAACATTCACCCTCAGGAGCAGTCACTAGCGAGTATAGAGAGAGTACACATTCTTTGCTTGGTCTTGCGTACATTGGAAGTGCAGAGATTTGATGGTGTCCAAGGACTCTGACATTTATGAGCCTATCCATCCATCCATCTATCCATCCATCTATCTATCTATCTATCTATCTATCTATCTATCTATCTATCTATCTATCATCTGCATTTTGTACCTCTGCCTTGTTTAAGTCTACCAGGGCACTAGAAATCAAATTGGGATTTGTTTTGGAGGAGCCACTGAATTGTTCATTCATTTAATTTCAGGGATCAATTCGGTGGAGGGCTCTTTGTAAAGATTTTCTTGGGGAGTGATTGCTGGTCATTATCTGTCTTAGCAAAATAAAATGGAGCAATAAGTTATGACATTTTTTACACATATAGAAGAATTAAGTATGAGAGTGGAAAGTGAAGAAGGGTCATCCCAGTTATCTATTTTCTCAGCTCCTTCCCTCAGACTTCTACTACAGAATGGGCTCACTGTTACTAATTCGGTGATTCCACTCCCTCCAAAGTAATTGAATCATATAGCCCCAGAACTTACAGGTCAGAAGGGAAAGGTGAAGACACATAGGCTCTGATTTAGAGTTATCAGGAACATTAGGGACCCCTGAATCCAATCTCTTTATTTGAAAGAGAGTTCTTCCATGGATCCCAGCAACCTATAAAATCATACACTAAGGCAGAGGGGGTTTCAATCTTTAGTGCTGGAAATTATGGTTGCTTGAAGTATGCTAGAGGGATCAAAATTATCTCCTGTTCAGAGGGCCATAGAGTTAGAACTGAAAAGACATCAGAGGCCATCTGGTCCAATCTCCTCATTTAATAGTTGAGGAAACTAAGATCTGGAGAGAATAAGAAACCAAAGTCACACAGCCAGTAAGTGGCAAAGGTAGGATTTGAACACAGGTCTGACTCCAAAATCCAGTATTCTTTCTACCGAAAATTATTTATTTATTTAAAAACCCCTTATCTTCTTTCTGGAATTGATACTAAGTGTCAGTTCCAAGGCAGAAGAGAGCTAGGCAGTTGGGGTTAAGTGACTTCCTCAGGGTCACATAGCCAGGAAGTATTTGAGGCAAATTTGAATGGGTGACTTCCCATCTCTCAGCCTTATTCTCTGTCTGCTGAGTCACCTAGATGCCAGCCCAGGTAGCTTTGTAAGTTGATCTACATTGGCAGAGGGAGTTTCTTTACTTTGGAGCAGATGCACTGTTAAATGTTTAACAATTGGCTCTTCCTGCCAGAAAACCTGTATATGCCATGTGCTTTTAATTGGCATTATTAACATTTAATTGGCATTAACATTCTTATATTCATTTTCTTAAATCTGGACAGTCACACACACACAAAAAAATGAATTCAGCCCTGATTTATAGCATTTGATGATTTCCAAAGTATAAATGCCCACCACTGAAAATTTAACAATTGGTTCCTACAAGCTTGTAGAAGGTGGCTCCTTCACACCCCTTTTGGGGAACTCTCTCTACTGATGAAATACAGGGCTAGACCAAAATCACGAAAAAAAGGTATGTAACCTGTGGATCCACCGACTAATAAGAAAGGTCATGTAATCAATCAATAACCTTGTTTTGTACAATGACCATTTAATTACCTAAGGCTCTTTTGCAGAAAGTTTGAAACAAATATTGTATTTCATTTGATTCAATTCACTAGATATTTATTGAGCACTGACTAGGTTCAAGGTACTGTGCTTGGTCCTGAGCATTTATTGTTCTATCCGTGATTTCATGGCTTTTGGGCCCTCCTGGTGTGGAATCCTCATCTGTAAAATGAAGGGGTTGGATGCTGATCTCAGAGTCCCCTTCAAGTTCTAAAGCCTTTGATTCAGGTCTTCTGGTTTCCAAAGTTAGCCCTCTGCCCACCCTTCTCTATCTTGTGCTGCCTTGCACGGAATTTACAGTCTTCTGGGCTGGCTCTGCAGTTAAAAGCAGGATAAAGCTAATTGTATTATTTTTTATTGAGAAAGAGCGAGTGAGGTAGGCTAGTCTTGACTTGGTTTACCAAGCTGTTTCATCAGGAAAGGACAAATTCACAGTAAATAAGTAAAATGACATTTAAGATGTTTTTTGGATGAGGAGAGAGGAGGGAAGTTGAAAGAGACATCCTCTGTAATGACTAAATTAGGGAGTGGAACTGCCCCAACAACTGATGATATTTGATGGATCAGTCGTCTGGAAGTCTGACTTGATCTATTAGGGGCTTGCAGCTGTTGCCCCACCTCACTAATAATGGACATTTGTAGTAGGGAGTAGGATGTGGCATCTCATCCTATGATCTTTCTCCACCCCTAGCTCCCATCCTACCAGATGGTGTGAGTGGAGGGCAATATAGTTACTGATAAGGGCCCCAGTAAAGGGAAAGCATATGGTGAGAGAAAAGGATGAACTGTTGCAGGTTATAGTTCTTTTCCTTCCTCCAAATTTCCCTACTTCTGTTGAGAATGCCAACATCTTTCTATACCCTTCTAGTTACTCAGGTTCAAAACTCCAGAGCCATCTTTAATACGTCCTTCTCCCTCTTCTTCTCTTCCCATTCCCCACTATTTGCAAAGTCTTTTTGATTTCACCTTCACATTTTTTGCATCCATCCTTTTCTCTTCACTCTCATGACTGCCATCCAAGTCCAGGTCTTCATCAGCTTCCTCAATCCCCACTCTTCTAGTTGCTGTCTTTTGGATTCTTTTTCTCAATCGTTTTCATCCATTCTCCTCACTTCTATGATTGCCACCCAAGTCCAGGTCTTCATCAACTTCCTCAATCCCCATTCTCCTCTAGTTGCCGTCTTTTGGATTCCTTTTCTCAATTGTTTTCATCCATTCTCCTCACTCCCATGATTGCCACCCAAGTCCAGATCTTCATCAACTTCCTCAATCCCCATTCTCCTCTAGTTGTCGTCTTTTGGATTCCTTTTCTCAATTATTTTCATCCATCTTTTCTCCTTACTCCTACAATTGCCATCAGAGTCCAGGTCTTCACCAGTATTGGAGCGGGCTCCCAATTGGCTTCCCTGCATCAGGCTTCTCTTTTCTGCAATCCTTCATCCATAAAGCTGTGAAATCTTTCTAAGAAGATATGACTGTCCTTCTCCAAAGACTTCTGTTACTTGCTATTTTTATCCTAGTGGATAAAATATGCCCCATCAACCTAAGGCTTCCCACAGTCAGGATTCAATATGCCTTTCTAGTTTTGCTTCACATTATTCTCTTTCACAGATGGTGGTCTCTAACCAACTGGACTATTAACTCTTCTGTGAATTCAGTATTTCATTTCCCACCTGTGGGCATTTTCACAAGTGGCCTTTCCCCATATCCTTTATGCCTGGAGTCTATTCTCTTCTCCCTATCTGTCTCATAATCCTTCCTCTTCTCCCAAGGCTCAGCTAAGGTATCAGGGAGACATTGGCACAGGACTATCCAGTGTAGTGTGCCCACATCAAAGAAGGCACTGTGCTCTATGAGCAAAATAGAATTGCCATAGCTCGAAAGAAATGTGAGATTGGAAAATTGAAAGCCATCTCTATCCTCTATGCTCATTGGGACTATTTGTGCCCCATCTGTGGTAGATCCATGTGGGCTTGCATTAGTCTGATCAGCCACAGTTAGACACCTGGTTCACTGACCCCAATATAGTGATGTCATTTTGGTCCTCTTCAAGTACAAAGGATAACAATGGACCAACCAATCAACAGACCAGCCTCCATCAGAGAGGGTCCATCATCTTTTGGGTGTTCCCAATGGCTAACACAGTGCCTAGAACATAGGAAGTACTGTCTTGAATTGAATTGAATTATATTTAATTGTGTACATGTTATGTTCCTCTCATTGAACATGAGCTCCTTGAGGGCAAAGAATGTCTTATCTTTATGCTCCCAGTGCCTAGCATGTCTAGCACATTGGAAGTATTGAAAAAGTGTCTTGAATCGCATTCAATATACCTTATTGTACCTACTTTGTGATCTTTCAATAAAACAGAAGCTCCTTGAGATCCAGCATAGTGCCCTACTCATAATAAGGTATTTTTTTAACCTTTAAAAAATTGTGAATTCCAAATTCTTTCCCTTCCTCCCTCTCCTATCCATCCATGAGAAGGCAAGCAATTTGATGTAGGCTAGACGTGTAGTCATGCAAAATATATTTCTACATTAGTCAGATGGTAAAAGAAAACACAAACCCTCCAAAAAAGAAAGAAAAAGAAAGTTTAAAAATTAAGCTTTGATCTGCCCTGAGATTCCATCAATTTCTTCTCCAGAGGTAGGTAGCGATTTTCATCATAAGTCCTTCAGGATTGTCTTAGGCCATTGTATTGCTGAAACATAAGCTCTCTCTCTTTATTAATGCTTACTTTTTGTCTTAGAATTGATAATAAGTATGGGTTCTGTGCAGATAGAAAATTCACAATACCTGAACTACATTCCCAGCATCCTCATTTTACACAAGGATGCTTAGAAGATAAATTTGGCTGAGACCCATGCTGCAGGGCTCTTTTTTCGGGGCTTGTGCTTTTGGTAAAGTGCTGCAGGTGTGAGTCTCTGTCTCTCTTTGCTCTGCTCACTTGACTGAAAGAACCTTTTTTCTTTTTCCTCTTTTTTGATTTAGTATTAAAATCATTATATATATATATATGTACATATATATATATATATATTTATTTATTTATTTAAATACTAGGAGTTCCAAGGCAGAAGAGCAGGAAGGGCTAGGTAATAGGTGTTAAGTGACTTGTCCAGGATCTCACAGCTAGGAAGTGTCCAAGGTCAAATTTGAACTCAGAACCTCCTGTCTCTAGGGGTGGCTTGATCCACTAATCACTTAGCTATCTCCATAATAAGCTCTTAATAAATGTTTATTGAAAGATCTGGGACAAACTTGAGGGACTTCTGAGAAAGAATGCTATCCATTTCCAGAGAAAGAATGTCTGGAGTCAGAATGCAGATGAAAGCATGCAATTTTTCATTTATTTATTTGGGTTTGTTTTGGAGTTTTGGTTTTATAAGATTACTCACAAAAATGAGCAACATGAAAAAAAATCAGGTATAAAAATTAAAAATTGAAAAGAAGTGTTTTTGAATCAAATTAAAATGATGAGAAACAGTTTCTGTGATATATTTTAAAATTTAATTTAATTTTTAAATTTTTTCCCATGGTTACATGATTTTTGTTGTCCCTCTCCCTTCTTCCCTCCTTCTCCCAAAATTGACAAGCAATTTCACTGGATAATGCATATATTATGTGATATTTTTAAAAAATGCTTTCATTTATTTATTTTTTTTAAAGATTTTTCCATGCTTACATGATTCATTTTCTTTCTCTCCCCTCTTCCTTCCCCCCTCCCAGAGCCTAAAAGCAATTCCTCTGGGTTGTACAACTGTTATCACTTGATACCCATTTCCATATTATTCATTTTTGCTATAGAGCAATTTTTAAAAGCCTAAACCCCAAATCACATACCCATATACATGTGATGAGTGTTGTCATATGTTTTGTTTTTGCATTTCTACTCCCACAGTTCTCTTTCTGGATGTGGATAGTGTTCTTTCCCATAAGTCCTTCAGGAGTGTCCTGGATTATTGCATTGCTACTAGTAACAAAGTTCATTAAATTGGATTGCGCCACAATGTTTTACTTTCTGTGTACAATGTTTTCCTGGTTCTGCTCCTCTCACTCTGCATCACTTCCTGGAGGTTGTTCCAGTTCACATGGAATTCCTCCACTTTATTATTCCTTTGAGCACAATAGTATTCCATCACCAACATATACCACAATTTGTTCAGCCATTCCCCAACTGAAGGGCATCCCCTCATTTTCCAATTTTGGCCACCACAAAGAGCGCAGCTATGAATATTCTTGTACAAGAATTTTTCTTAAAAAAATTTTTTTTGAGGCTCACACTTGACATATCTTATTGATCCGTGGTGATCCTAGCAGGATTCTCCAGATATTACAGAGGCCTCTTTCTTACCACCCACATTCTGAACATTTTATTTCTTTTTCCATTTGGATTCTTTATTTTAATAACACATTTCCACATGAGTTTTCTGAAGTTATAGGATCCGTATTGTCTCCCTTCCTTCTTCCCTCCTCCCTTCCAGAACTGACAAACAATTCAGGCTGGGTTATCCATGTATTTTGCAAAGCATGGGCTCTGAAGGGGACAGATAAACATTTATTCCCCCATCCCTACTACCCACACAATCCTCACCTCTGGCTTTGCCGTGTAACCTCTGGGAGTCCACCCCATCCTGGTGTGCCCCTTAGTGAGTGAGGACCAGAGATGGGAGGCACTGCTGCTTGGGAGAACTGATATTTCTATTAGCACCACACCTAAATTGTTCATCCTGAATGATTCTTGAAATCTGGTTTTAGCCAACAGATGCGCCCCGAACCCCTGTCTTCACGATGGGCAGTGCATGGTGGACTCCACTGGTCGTGGATATCGGTGTGT
Organism: Monodelphis domestica; assembly: GCF_027887165.1. Lineage (NCBI taxonomy): Eukaryota > Metazoa > Chordata > Mammalia > Didelphimorphia > Didelphidae > Monodelphis > Monodelphis domestica. The sequence goes on along the minus strand of NC_077230.1, from coordinate 91,088,722 downwards.
CTGCACTCCTTCGTGGCAAGGCGATGACTGCAGTGTGGGTAAGCGCTAGGGCTGCGGCCAGCGACTCAAGCATCTGCACACCCCACTGATACTCTCTTTGGTGGACACGTTCACTCCAAGAGTGCAGACTGCACTGCTTGTCTAGCCTCAAGACTCTTGCTCACATCCCATGTCTTCCTCTATGAGTGAGGATGCTGGGGGGAGGGGGTATAATCAAGGACAGAGAATAATCATTTATTTATTTGTTTGTTTGTTTATTTACTTATTTATTTATTAAACCCTCACCTTCCATCTTGGAATCAATACTGTGTATTGATTCCAAGGCAGAAGAGTGGTAAGGGCGAGGCAATGGGGGTCAAGTGACTTGCTCAGGGTCACACAGCTGGGAAGTGTCTGAGGACAGATTTGAACCCAGGACCTCCTGACTCTAGGCCTGGCTCTCCATCCACTGAGCTACCCAGCTGCCCCTGAAAATAATCATTTATATGGCAATCTCTAATTGCCTTTCAGATATTTCAACCTGGATGTCCAGTAGCCATCTTAAACTCAATACATTCCAAACAGAACTCATTATCCTTCCCCTCCACCTTCCCCATGTCTTACCTTTCCTGTAGAAGGCAACACTGTTCTTCCACTCAAAGTTTTGCCTCCTACAGAAGCTTTCTCCAATCTCTCTTAATTCTAGTGAGCCCTCTGTGGAAGATTTCCCATTAATTATGTATATCACTTGCTATATAGAGATTTGTTTGCGTGTTGTCTCCACTTTAAATTGTAAGTTCCTTGAGGGCAGGAACTGCCTTTTGCCTTTTAAAAAAACAAACAAACATTTTTATCATCATGTAGAACATACTTCCAGACTGGTCACTGCTGTAAGAGCACACCCAAACCCCCAGTGAGCCCCTAACTACATGGCGGGGAAAGAGGACTCCCACAGCTCTTTCTCTGAAGGGGAGAGCGCTTCTGGGGCGTGAGTCTTTCAGGACCGCAGAGCGTCGCCAAGTTTCACAGAGAATCCTCCTACAATGTTTTTTGCCTTTTCTTGTTTTTGGACCCCCATTGTTCAGCTCACAGCCTGGCCCATCGCAGGCACCCGATAAACGTGCACAGTGCCAGCGAGGTGCCAGGCCCTCTGCTGAGCGCTGTTTACGAATGTCATCTCATTGAATCCACTCCTTAATGTTGTGAGGTAGGTAGGAAGGAACCTGAGGCAGGCAGATGGTAAGTGACTTGCCCAGGCTTCTGCAGTCACTTAATACTACCAAGGACCACTTTTGAATGCAGATTTTCTTGACTCCCTTCCCTTTTCCTCTCTTCTTTTCTCCCTTTCTCCCTCTTTCCTCCCTCCCTTCTTCCCTTCTTCCCTACCTCCTTCCTTCCTTCCTTCCTTCCTTCCTTCCTTCCTTCCTTCCTTCCTTCCTTCCTTCCTTCCTTCCTTCCTTCCTTCCTTCCTTCCTTCCTTCCTTCCTTCCTTCCTTCCTTCCTTCCTTCCTTCCTTCCTCCCTTTCTCTCTTCCTCCCTTCCCTTTTCCTCTCTTCTTTTCTCCCTTTCTCCCTCTTTCTTCCCTCTCTCCCTCCCTCCTTCTCTGCCTCCCTGTCTTCCTACCTTCCTTTATCTCTTAGTTTCTCTTTCCTCACTCTCTTTTCTCTCTGTCCCAATCTCTGTCTCTCTTTCTCTGACTCTCTCTCATTATTTTTCTGCTTCTGTTTGTCTGTTTTTCTTTCACACCCCCCAGCAACCCCTGGCAGAATGTCAGGAGGCCAGGGCAACATGAGTTTAAGGCCTACCTTTGGCACATACTAATGGTGTGACCCAGAACAAATCACTTAACATCTCAATGCCCTAGGCCATTCTCTATGATTATATAATGCGGAGCAATTGCTAACCTGTATGGGTAGAGGGAGCTTCCTTCTTGGGGAACTCTGTAAGAGAACCAATAAAATCACGTGTGTGTGCACGCATGCATGTGTATGTGTGTATGTGTGTGTGTGTGTGCAGGCATGCATGTACTTGGGAGAGTGTACACACACATGATTAGAAATACAGCACTTGGAGAATCTGGCTCAAATACCAGTGGGGGGTTTTTGGTATGGAGTGGCAGAATTGAAGCCATTTTTTAGATTTGCTTTTGAAAACTATCCTTAGCTTCTAAAATGAAAACAAGGACTGACCTCAATAAGGGAGCCTTTACCAACACAGTACGTGGTGATCTGCTTTATGTTATCATTTCCAGCCTTGACTTAACATGCTATTCCTGCCTTTTCTCTTCAGATGTGAACGAATGCCTGTTGAACCCCTGCCCACCTCTGGCTATATGCAACAACACCCAGGGATCCTTTGTCTGCAGATGTCCTGCTGGGCACCAGTTAGAAAAAGGAATCTGCAACTTGGGTAAGAGATTTAATAGCCCTTGTTAATATCTTTATCTGGATTTGTTCTCTGAGGTAGCCAGGTGGTGGAGTGGCTAGAGCACTGGACTTTGAGCCAGGAGGTTCAGAGTACAAATCCTGCCTCCCATACTTCCTAGCTGTGTGTCTTTGGGCAAGTCTCTTTGTGATCTTTTAGGCAGTTCTTTAGACTATAAGTTGCCTTTCTCCCTCCCTCCTTTGTCTCTCTGTTTCTCTCTCTCTCTTTCCATCTCTCTCTCCATCTCTCTCCCTCTCTATCTCCCTCTCTCTCTCCCTCTCTCTCTTTTTCTTTCTTTCTTTCCTCCTTTGTTTCTTTGTTTCTTTCTTTGTTTGTTTCTTTGTTTCTTTCTCTCTTTCTCTCTCTCTCTTCTTTCTCTTTCTTTCTCTCTTTCTTTCTTTCTTTCTTTCTTTCTTTCTTTCTTTCTTTCTCTCTCTCTCTCTCTCTCTCTCTCTTTCTCTCTCTCTCTCTCTCTCTCTCACACACACACACACACTCTCTCTCTCTCTCTCTCTCTCTCTCTCTCTCTCTCTCTCTCTCTCTCTCTCTCTCTCTCTCTCTGTCTCTCTCTGTCTCTCCCCATCTCTCCTTCTCTCCCTTTCATAGAGTCACACAGTTAGGAAGTGTCTGAGGCCATACTTGAACCCAAGTCCTCTTGACTCTAGATCTGGTACTCTATGCAAGGTGCTACCTCGCTGCCCCAAGACTATAAGTTTCAAAGAACGGCCTGACCTATATTTGTGTAAGGAGGTTCTATACCTGCATAGTTTCCTCTATTCATTGAAACCAAGGTCCAGGCCCCATTAGTATCCTCCTCGGGAAAAAGATTTGAACTTTTGAAATAAGAAGAATCAAACACTCTTAAAAGCCAAGTTAAGCGTTTGTAGTTATAAGCACAAATGGGGAAGAGGGCCCGTGGGCAGGAAATAAAATGTCACAGAAACACAGAGTATCAGAATTGAAAAGGACCTCGTCAGTAATCCAGGCCAAACCACCCCTGAAAAACCAAAAGAATCTTCACTAAAACATACCCAACGGCCAGGTCATCCAGCCTCTGTTGAGAACTCCGAGGAAGAGGACCTCACTGCCCTCTAAAAGCCACCCTTTCCACTCATGGCTAACTGCTATTGTTTCAGTTTTTCTTAGCCTCAATCCTAAATTACCTCTTGGTAATTTCCACCCATTCCTCCTGGTTTGTCCCTCAGGGACTAAATGGAGTAAGTCCAATACCTTGTCCACATGACAGCCTTTCAAATACATGTGCAGAGCTATCATGCTCATGGTCGAGTCTTTTCTTCTCAGGGCTAACCATTTCCAGTTCTTTCTACCACTCCTTTTAGGGCATGCATTAAAGGCCCTTTACTTTCTTTTTTTTTTTTAAACCCTTCTCTTCCATCTTGGAGTCAATACTGTGTATTGGCTCCAAGGCAGAAGAGTGGTAAGGGCTAGGCAATGGGGGTCAAGTGACTTGCCCAGGGTCACACAGCTGGGAAGTGTCTGAGGCCAAATTTGAATTAGGACCTCCTGTCTCTGGATTGACTCTCCATCCACTGAGCCATCCAGCCACCCCCATCCCCCCTTTTACTTTCTTGATTGCTCTTCTCTAAGGTTTTCAGCTGGAAGAGGCAAAAGGGCCATTTAGGTATTATCTTTGAGACCTTCTTCAAAAGCAGAATGAATGAAATCTGAGGCCTTCTCATTTTGGAGCTCTTCTCTGATCGAGAGCCCCTACTGTTTGATAATAAATGTTTTTCTGTGATCAGCCTCTTGGCCAGCAACATCCATGTTCTTTGTGATCCCAGGGATGGGGGCGGGAAAGGGGAGAATAAAGGCAGCTGGCGATTGTCCTGGACCTGTGTAGCCTGCACAGAGCGCTCGGAACATTGGCGTCTTAAGAGAGCCGGCTCATCCCATTAGCAATCATCGTTCCATTTCCCAGCCATTTCATTCCATTGTTCTTCAACCCAGCAGAGGAACATGCAAATTAGCCTGCGCCCAAGTGGACTCATTTGGCTGAGGTTGTTTTCCAAGAGCTCCCGCTGCTTGGAAGCCGACTCCACTGAGCTGTGGACAGCCAGAAAGATGAAGGATGCGTTAAATAAGGATTAAGGGCTTCCGGCGTCACATTCGCGCTAGAAAACACTTTCCCTCTCTAATCCCAGGACCCCTCGGTTTAGGTCAGCCCACCGACAGGTCTCTGCCTCCCCCACCTTTTTTCCTTATTTTATTTTTCTTATTTAGATAGAAATGCATGCTATTGCTCGATTCTTTGTTTCTAAATAAGCGCATGCCAGCCAGAACGAATGAAAAGATCTTGAGAATCAGGCAGCGGAGTATCTTTATCTTCCCTCCCTCCCAAGAATGACGGCATCCTAGAATTTTAGAGCTGACGGGGACCTTGAAGGCCATCTAGGCCAACCTCCCTCCTTTTACAGGGAAGGAAGCAGAATCAGTGATGGCAGCCAGTCAGGGACAGGACTTGAAGCCAGGACTTCCTGGCTCTAAGCGCCGCTCTTTATCCAGCAGAAGTTTTAGGTAGATTGTTTCATGATAAAGCCGATTCAGCTGGAGGTGGCAGCGGCATCACAGTGATCACTAGTGCATCACTAGAAATAGCTGGCATTTCTGTAGCCTTTCCTTTTTGCAAAGGATACTAGCAGGGAGGGTGACCTAAGATTTCCTTTTTGCATGGCTCAAATTCCAGGACAGATTAGAAGAGGAATTGGGAAAATCTAGAAAGATGCAATACTTAGTCGGAGAGGAAAGGAACTTGTCAACTTTAAGACCCAAACTAGGTTTTTATAAAGACCTTCAGGAGTATATAGCTCTTGCCTCAGACACTTCCTAGCTGTGTGACCCTGGGCAAGTCACTTGACCCCCATTGCCTAGCTCTTACCATTCTTCTGCCTTGGAATCAATACACAGTATTGATTCCAAGAGGGAAGGGAAGGGTTTTTTTTTTTTTTTAAGAGTATATAGGGAGGGCAGGGAAAGAATATGAATCTTATAACCATGGAAAAATATTCTAAGTTAATTAATTAAATAGAATTTTCCAAAACTAAAAATAAAAATACCCCCCCCCCAAAAAAGCAAAAGAGTATATAGCTCTTTCCTCTAAAGAAAACAACAACAACATGGAAAGTCTTTTATTTAAAAAAAAATTGGTCTTGGATGTACCCTACTGCTTATTCAGCACCCTCTTTTTCTTCCAAATGAAGATTTTACTCTCATTTATCTTCTCAATGTGGTTTCAAGAGAAGCAAAAATGAGTGTTGCTCTATACCAGGGTATGATGCTAGGGTCTATAGAAGATATCAAGTTTATTCTTTGTTGTTGTTTTTTCTTGGCATTCCAGATGAGGTCAAATTTGACCTCAGCTAGTTACTAGCTATGTGATCCTGGGCAAGCTAGTGAATGAATGAACCATACTTGCCTCAGTTTCCTCATCTTTAAAATGAGCTGGAGTAGGAAATGGCAAAACCTTCCAGTATCTTTGCTGAGAAAACCCCAAGTGGGGTCACAAAGAGTGGGTTCCTGTTGAAAAGACTCAACACAAATGTGAAATGTTGCATGTACAGAGTGTTATTAGTTTTCCTTAATTGTTTTATTTTGCTATAAGAAACCTCTCACAAAATGAGAATATTCTGTATATATATATACATAATATAAAATAAAACACACCAATAAAACATAGGGAAATAAGGCTGTTGGGCCAATGAATAACTGTCATTCTTTTATTTTCAGTTAGAACATTTGTGACAGAAATTAAATTAAGAAAAACTTTTACTAATGCTACAGTTGAGAAACATTCTGAATTGCATCAAGTCGAAGAAGAGATCGTCAAAATGGTGAGTTTCTGAAGACGGACCCCAGTGGCCCTTTCTGAGTCAGTCTTGAAACTGGAAGGGATCCAAGAGATCATCCAGTGAATCCTGGGTCAAGCCTCCTCATTTTATAGATGAGGAAATAGAGACACATATCTTTCGTTATGGATAAAATATTTACAAAACAGGTTTAAAATAAGTAACATTTAATTCAAATTGTTGAGCTGTGGTTAGAATGCTCAATTTCTAATTTTTTAAATTTAAATTTGATTTTTAATTAAAAATTTTTTTTGTTTGGAGAAGGAGAAAAGTTCTTAGCACAAATGTTTTACATAATTTGTACCAAAAAAAGAAAAGGGTGGCCAGACACTGGTGGCACTACTACTAAGTGTGTTTAAAAAAAAAAAAAGCTTTTAAACTGGAGAGATTTCTGACAATAGCTTTCCCTCTGTATTGTGTACCAGAATATAAATGATACAACTCTGACCCCAGCGTTCTGAATAAAATGCTAATTTTTTGGGGGAAAAAACAAGTGTTATGCCCAGGGTCACACGTTTAATTATCTGAGATAGGATTGTGAACTTGGATCTACCAGACTCCACGTGCTTGGCCCTCTGTCTGCTGCCCATCTGTCACTAGAGCACATTTCTCTTGGATCAGGAGTCATCCCAGTGACCATGGACATAACTAGCCATAGCCCTTGTCAGTATCCTTGCCTATTACATGTTGAAGTCAAGCGTGTTATGATTGAATAGGACTTGATCACAATGCAAAGCCACGAGTAAATGTTTTTTTAAAGACAACAAGGTTTGCTTTTTGGATTTGGAGTTGTAGGTATTTCTTTAAAATCATGAAAGAGCTTTACTAGTCATGAATCTTAGAATGCTGGGCCTAGAATAAATTTTGGAGATCATTCAGTACAACTTCTATTGCGTTACATATAGATTGGGGAAACTACGCCTTTGAACCTCATTTTGTTGGACTTACGGACCCCTTTTAAATTGTGAGATTGGAATTTGGGATGAGCATCAGAGCTTCATTTTATGTACTGATGAACAATGTCTACATGTCTCGGTCTTCACTAACTGGTCTTCTCTCTGGGTTATATTTCCTCTAACGGGCAGAAATACATCCACAGTGAAGCATCCTTCATAGATCCATTCAGAAGGGTGAAATGTGTCAGGAAAGACTATTCTTCTCTCTTTTTTTTATTTGAGCTTTAAAATTTTTTTTTATTTGAAAATTTTTGTTTAATTAATTTAGAATATTTTCCATGGTTACATGATTCATGTTCTTTCCCTCCTCTCCTCCTAACCTCCTCCAATAGCCAATGAGCAATTCCACTGGGTTTTACATGTGTCATTGATCAAGATCTATTTCCCTATTATTGATATTTGCACCAGGGTGATCGTTCAGAGTCTACATCCCCAATCATATTCCCATTGAACCATTTGAGCAAGCAGTTGTTTGGGGAAAACTATTCTTAAAGCAAGAATGGGAACCAGAAAATTCTAATTTTGGTTCTGTCATTGACTTGCTTTCTTTCCTTTGCCAGTTTGCTAAGCCTCTCATTGTGGTACTGTCTTCATCGGCAAGACATGCTGTACTATTGCAGAAGGATGCTGGGAGGAATTATGAATAACCCTTGATTGGGAAGGAAAAAGAGGCTAATGATTCTTTGTCTCAATTACTCAGAATCATTTGCTTCTTCTCTCTCTGCCTACTCTTCTGCCATTTTTTCTTTGTAATGATTTAATTCACACACATTTAATACTTGATGGTTCACAAAGGACTTTTTCAGTGCGGTAGAATGAATAGAGGGCTGGGCTTGGAGTCAGGATCTAACCTAGGATCAAATTCTGCCTCTAATATAGACTAGCCGTGGGGCCATGGGCAAGCCTCTTCATTTCCTCTTCTGTTAGAATGAAGATATCAATGCTTGGCGCACCTGCCTCAGAGTGTTCTTGTAAAGATATAACATACTCTAGAAATGTCAGGTAGCTTCTCCATTGTTACTATCATCCCTTTCTTGTAGCCGGGGAAACTGACTTATTGGACCATCAATTTCAGGTCTTCTGACCAGCCGAGTCCCGCCCTCTCCCCGCTATACCATGAGGCCTTTTGTGCAATCGCCAAAAGAAGACAGAGAGAGATGGGAAAAGCAACTTAATTTAGTGGGAAATGTGGTTGGAGTTGTATCAATCAAAATAAGTTATAAGAACTACCACTTCCTTTCAGTCTTGTGTCCGCATGCCACAATAGATAAACAAGAGTCGATTTTATTTTTTGAATTAGGACTATGTTGAGTTTAATATGACTTGATTGCTATGCAGAAGCATGAGTACAATTTTTTCAAAGATGACAAAGTTTGATTTTTGAATTCTGGGTTCTTTTAAAAAACAAAACAAAACTCTTACTTTCTATCTTAGAATCAATACTGTGTATTAGTTCCAAGGCAGAAGAGCAGTAAGGACTAGGCAATGGGTGAAGTGACTTGCCCAGGGCTACAAAGCTAGGTAGCAGCAAAGGTCATATTTGAACCCAGTACCTCCTGTCTCTAGACCTGGGTCTCAATCCACTTAGCCACCTGGCTGCCTCCTACATTAAACTCTTTATGAGTGCCTGCGGGCATGTTCAACCCTCCTTTGTCAGATTCAAGTAAGAGTGAAGTTCATGAGATTCCAAGAGCGCCACCCTTAAATTCCTGCTCCCTCCCTCCCTTCTCTCTGATTGTCTGCTTTTCATCACACACACTCCAGTTATGAGACATCCTAACTTTCCTCTTTCTTTCTCATTTCCTTCCTTCTTCCTTTTTTCTTTCCTCTCTTAAAACAAACAAAAAGAAGCAAAACCACCTTCAATCTTGAAGTTGTCTTTATTCTCTTTGTGATCATTTAAGATAACAGGATTTTGAAAAGATACTTAAATCATCTCCTCTTACTAGAATAACATTTTGTAAGTACTTCATCATCATTTGGTCCCTTCCTACTGTTCTAGATTTACCTTGTCTCTTATGTTTGTGTCTCAAAGATTCTTTTCAGTTATGGTCTTTTCATTAGGAATGCTTTGAAGTCCTTTGGCCTAATAAAGGTCATTTTTCCCTCTCTAGGACTATATTTAGTTTTTCAGAATAACAAAAAAACTTCTTTTCCCTTTAGAATCCAGAATTTTTAAATTCCAAGATCTTCTCTTCACAGTTGCTGCAATGCAGCCTTTGTGGTCTTGACTGTGGTTTTTTGGTACTTGAACTCTTTTTTTCTGCCTGCTTTTAGTAATTTTGTGATGACTCAGAAACTCTGGTTTTGTCTTGAAATTCTTAGATGTTTTCATTTTGGGGTCTATTTCAAGAAGTAACTAATAAGTTCTTTCTATTTTCACTCTGCCTTCTGATTCTGGTAGTCTGAGCAGTTTTCTTTTATGATTTTAAAAAGTATGGCATATGGTTATTTTGGCCCTGATTTTCAGGGAGTCCAGTGATTTTTCAGTTTTTCTCCTTGTTTTCCAATTCAGTTTTTAAAAAAAAAACAGTAGCTACTTACATGCCATTCTAATTTCTGAGTGTTTTGAATGTATTCAACTATTTCTTATTGTCTCATTGAATCATTGAGTTCTGTTTATCACATTATGTTTTCCAAGGAGTCTATTATTTGGTTAAGATTTTCTACCTTATATTTCAGGCTATTTACCCTAAACAGTTTCTATCCTGAACAGTTTTCATTAAAAAAAAAAAAATCTTTTGTTTGACTTCTTCCAGCCACTCTTAGAATCCTTATTTCCAGGCTGTTTTCCCTCTCTGCAACTCTATTTGTCCTTGTTATGGAATTACAGTTATCTCTTACACGTTGCAGGGGTGAAGAGAGTGCGGTCCTTGCAATCTGGAAAATCCACATAAATTTTTTTGGTCCTTCCTTTGTATCAGAGAAGAAATCTGAATTTTTCTCTTTTTCTTTTATGAGGCGTTTACAGTTCCGTCTACATTTTGGGCTAAGTATGCATTTTTTAGCTTCTAAACTTTTTCTGTATGGACTCTTGACCTTTTCATGTAATCAGAAGCTTCTAAAAACTGCTCCCCAGTTCCCATTTATCTTCTTGCTCTGACCCATAATCTAGTGAAAGTCACGATGTGGAAGAGAGAACCATACTTTTTGGGCTTAGCTTTTGGGGTTCTCATAGCCCTTTTTTCTTTAGCCTTCCTTCCTGAATTGGGACTTATGGCTTGGCCTGTCTTGGGCCCCATTCAGTACTCGTGGATGGGATAGGCAGGCCTTGTTTGGTTCTCTCCCCTCTTCATCTGGACGCGCTGCCCCTGCCACTTGGAACGAGGCGGCCGAGGCCCTGGTTTCCCCCTCCGTCTCTTGGTCGTCCACCACGTGGGCTGGCTTCCGCTCCACCTCTGTCTCTCTCTCCAGCTGTCTCCAGTTACACCTTGCTGGGACAGGCCCTCCTTGGTACTGGAGGTTGGGCTAGTCTCGGGCCTCCACGGCAAGGCTCCTCGGGTCCTCCATGGGCTCTGTCTCCTGTGACGGACGATGGAGGCCCTTTCAAGATTCCTGTGCCTTCTAGCCCTGCTCAGGGACTCTTAAGGGCTGATGTGTTCCCCCATTGATGCTCTAACGGGCTGGGGCCGAGATCCCGCCGGCGCGAGGTCCTTTTACCGAACTCGCCCAAGCTGCTGCTTCTACGAGTCTCGTCCCTCTGCAGACGCCCAGGGCCTCCGGGCCTTCTTTCTGTGCTCCTCTTTGGACGCTACCGTTGCTCTCTCCGGCTGCATTTCTAGAGCCCTTTAAGGTTTGCAAGACACCTTACACACATGCTCTCGCTCTATCCACACGCCCACTCTGGGAGGTCCCCACTGCACAGATGAGGAGGAAACCGAGGCGGGCAGGGGTGAGGGACAGCTTACAAGCGTGTCGTCCTGACTAGGTTGTCCTGCCGAAGTGCTGGATTGTTTGAAGGAGCTCTAAGCTTCGCTGTGACTTTGGAGGCCTCCGGACAATCGCCAGCTTTTCACTAGCCTGTCCGCTGGTGGTAAAGGGCTAGACTTGGGGGGAAAAAGAGGCTTCCTTTTATCTAGTAGAAAAAAAGCAAAGTCCAAAAAAGATGTTATTTGCCCAAACAACACGTGCCTGGGCAATTGATTTAAAGGTAAGAGATTCTGGGCTGGCAAAGTTCCCTCTTTGAATGGAGATGGCTTCTCTGGGAACTTCTGTCTGTGTGTTTTGTTTTGTTTTGTCATGGGTTATTTGTTTTATTTTATTTTTAAACATTCTTATCTTCCATGTTGGAGTCAACACTGGGTATTGGCTCCAAGGCAGAAGAGTGGTCAGGGCTAGGCAATGGGGGTCAAGTGACTTGCCCAGGGTCACCCAGCTGGCAAGTGTCTGAGGCCAGATTTGAACCTGGGACCTCCCGTCTCTAGGCCTGGTTCTCCATCCACTGAGCTACCCAGCTGCCCCCCTGTCATGTGTTATTCTAAAGCTTCAAGTGACCTGAATCTTTCTCTCCCTCTGAGCTCCAGGTAAACCTGAGGATGTTTACTCTTCCCTTGGACTACCAAAGTCCCATTAATCCAAATTGAATGTAATTTTCCATGGAAGTCTTGTGAAAAGGACGACCCAGCCATGCATCTCTTTGTTAGGAGCCGGGCCCATTGGGTGCCGTTTACAGTGGCTTTCATTTCCCCAGGAGGGCACATCCTGTGATCAGGCAGGAGAAGGAGCCAGAAAGCCCATCATGTCCATGAAGACACTTTCCTGGGTGTAACCCAAATAAACAGCGGCCTCCGGGCCCTTTGAGACTAGGGGCTCAGGAGCCCGCCACCCCCAGGTCCTTGAGGCACTCCCAGCCCTTTGAGACTGGGGGCTCAGGAGCCTGCCACCCCCAGGTCCTTGAGGCACTCCTAGTCCTTTGAGACTGGGGGCTCAGGAGCCTGCCACCCCCAGGTCCTTGAGGCACTCCCGGCCCTTTGAGACTGGGGGCTCAGGAGCCCGCCACCCCCAGGTCCTTGAGGGACTCCCGGCCCTTTGAGACTGGGGGCTCAGGAGCCCGCCACCCCCAGGTCCTTGAGGGACTCCCGGCCCTTTGAGACTGGGGGCTCAGGAGCCCGCCACCCCCAGGTCCTTGAGGCACTCCCAGCCCTTTGAGACTGGGGGCTCAGGAGCCCGCCACCCCCAGGTCCTTGAGGCACTCCCAGCCCTTTGAGACTGGGGGCTCAGGAGCCTGCCACCCCCAGGTCCTTGAGGCACTCCCGGCCCTTTGAGACTGGGGGCTCAGGAGCCCGCCACCCCCAGGTCCTTGAGGGACTCCCGGCCCTTTGAGACTGGGGGCTCAGGAGCCCGCCACCCCCAGGTCCTTGAGGGACTCCCGGCCCTTTGAGACTGGGGGCTCAGGAGCCCGCCACTCTGGCGTCTCAGGGGCACCCCCGAGCGTCACTGCCTGTTGAGATATTTCCCATTGATGTCCTCTCCACTTTTCTCCTTTGTACTCCAGGAACAATAGGGCCAGAGGGGAAGAAACTCCCTTGAAAGGAAGAGAAATAAAACAGAAATATGGGGTTTTCTTCCACGCAAAGGTCTTGACCTCAGAAAGCTCCTCTTCTGGATCGCCCTGAAGAGGAAACTGATGGTAGGTCCGGACGCTTTGTGCCTGGCACTTACCTGCCCGCTCTCTTTTCCAGCTAAACGTGTCTCTTTCAAGGCTGCCCGGTTATGCCAGATCTACTGTCCAAGCTGTCAGGTAAGCACAGCACTTACAACCACCTTAAAAAGCCGCCTCTAGTGATACGGGAAGGCGCCCTTAGCCAGCCACCCTCACGGAGGGAGGAGTCCACAAGGGGACACATTGCACGTTTCTTAGACTTTTTCAGTGGGTCTTTCTGCCATGTTTTCCCTTTTCAAAAAAATACAAGTTGCTATATTGGATGGCTCTCTGGGAAGGAAGAGGGGAGGGTACTAGGGGATAATCATGACGGCAGAAGAGACATCAACCACATTTATGCTTTTCATTTTCTTTTCTTTTTCATTTTTATCATCATGCAAACACACTTTCATGCCGGTCACTGTTGAAAGAGCACACTCCTACCTAACCAACACCCCCAAAGAAAACCATAAATACACCCACATGAAAGGCAGCTCCAGCAGTTCTTCCTCTGGAGGTGGACAGCATCGCCCGTCATAGGTCATTCAGGATTGTCCCAGATCAGTGCATTGATGAGTAGCCAAGACTTATATATATATATATATATATATATATATATATATTTTTTTTTTTTTTAAACCCTTACCTTCCGTCTTGGAGTCAATACTGTGTATTGGCTCCAAAGCAGAAGAGTGGTAAGGGCTAGGCAATGGGGGTCAAGTGACTTGCTGAGGGTCACACAGCTGGGAAGTGTCTGAGGCCAGATTTGAATCTAGGACCTCCCGTCTCTAGGCCTGGCTCTCAATCCACTGAGCTACCTAGCTGCCCCCAAGACTTATATTTTTTAAGCAGCTAGAAATGTTACCAATAAATGTGCAAAATGAATTTCCATGATTAAATCCACACAAAAGGGACCATGCAAAGAGTTAGTCAATATTATACGACACGATCAAAGATCTGGCAAAATGCAAAGGCCTTGCAGCTACAAAACTTCTAGACAAATGAGCTGTGAAACCAAGAACCCACGAAATTTAGTCTCCAGGCAATATACCATCAAGCCTCACCGTGTGGAGAATGCAGGGCCTGCAGTCATGAAGACTCAACTTTATGAGTTCAAAGATGGCCCCAGCTACTGACTGAACGTGTGACCCTGGGCAAATCACTTAACCCTGTTTGCCAGTACCTCATCTGTAAAATGGGCTGGAGAAAGAAATGGCAAACCACTACAGGATTTCTGCCAAGAAACCCCCAAAATGAGATCATAGAGAGTTGGACAGGATTGAAAAGTCACTTACAACAACTATATATATATTTAAACCTTTACTTTCCATCTTAGAATCAATACAGTGTATTGGTTCCAAGGCAGAAGATTGGTAAGGGCTAGGCAATGGGGGTTAAGAGACTTGCCCAGGGTCACACAATAAGGAAGTGTCTGAGGTCATATTTGAACCCAGAACCTCCCATAATAATAATAATAATAATAAATAAAATTAATTAATTAAAATAAAATAAAAATATAAATGCCCCAACAATGTTTTTTAAAATCAACTTCCAAAAAATGGGAAGGAGGAACCATAGATGAACCCCTAGTCCAGTCTCTTATGATTATATTCCTACATTTCCCTTTCTGTAAAACAAAAACAAAGAGCTTTTTGGGCAATCCCAATCATCCTTAAATGACGATTGCAAAGGATTGCTTTTGGGGGCCTCTTTGAAGTCTACGAAACGTTCCTTTCTCTCCAGGGATTCTGGCACAGTGTTTGTCTCGCTGCAGACCACCTTTTCCTTGGCATCCAATGTGACAGTGTTTGATCTGGCAGAGAGAGTACAGAAATACATCAGCACCTGCACATCTCCTCTGGAGAGCTGTCAGTTCTTAAAGTCTCTTGGCCGTATTTTTAGAGGTAAGTGTGAGAATGTTGTGCCGCCCTGGAGAAAGTCTTTGCCCACTTGTTTCCATTCCACAGCTGTTTATTAAACATCCACAGTGTATAAGGCAGTACGGCAGGTACCATGGATGCCAGGATGAACCAGATGTAGCCTCTGCCCTTAAGTTCGGTGGCACTGGTCCTGGAGTCAGGAGAGATCTGAGCTCAGATTAGCCTCATACACTTTCTAGTGACCAAACCAAGTCACTTAACCTTTGTGCCTTAGTTTCCTTTGTAAAATGATGATAAGAATAGCACCCACCTCCCAGGGTGGTATGAGGATCAAATAAGATGATGTTCGTAAAGCCACAGGGCCTGGCACATAGTAGGTACTCTATAAATGTTAGCTCTTATTCTTATTACTCCGTTGGAGCTTACAACATGGTAGAGGGACAAAAGATCAAAGTACAAAGAATTAAAATGGAATTCCAGCAGGAGAAGGATTTGGAGATCATGAGAAGGCTCTGGTGAACTGATGCCACATCAAGTACACAGATCCAGGAAAATAACATACATGATGATTCAAACTGGGTAAATCAATAGAACACCACCAGCAAAGGAAACAGGAAACTGAATTCTGGATAACACTTATGACTAAGCTTGTACTTGAAGAAGGGAAGAGAAAATTCCTTTCCTTCCTTCCTTTGCAAAGATGGAAGACTATGGATGTGGCAGGTAAATGGCTCAGTAAATAGAATGCCAGGCCTGGAGTCAGGAAAACTCAAATTCAATTCCAGCTTCAGACACTTACTAGCTGTGTGAGTCACTTCACCCTTTTTGCCTCAGTTTCCTCATCTGTCAAATGAGCTTCAGAGGGGCATGGCAAACCACTCCAGTATCTTTGCCAAGGAAACCCCAAATGGGGTCATGAAGAGTCAGACACGGGTGAAACGACTGTAAAACAATGACAGCAACAAATATGGCATATGCCATGTGCCGTCAGATTCAATAGCTGTGTTGTAGTGCTTTTCTGAATTTCTTTTTTTTCTTCCTTTTTCATTCTTTGTGACAAGGGCAGGGGAAGATGTAAGTATATATTTGGAAATGAAGCTAATATAAAAAATAAAAATTTAATTTAAAAACTAGAAAAAGGACCCTTTTATCTCAGAGCTTTGGAATGAAATCAGTGTCAGAATACTGTCCCACCCCCACTCTCAGATAAAGGAGACTTATTCCCATGACTTGCTTCTAAATATTCAAAGTGCTTTTTGTTCAGTTCACTTTACCGCAGAATTGGAGTGAGCTAAGAGGATGAAAACCAGCCCTTTATCTTCCCATCTGGTTACCAGATGCAGGAGATAAATTATGGGTATCAGCCTACAGTGGTCCATATGTTAGTAGTTTTGGGAAATCCCAAGTGGCTTGGTTGATATCTGACTCCTGAGACTGCAAAGGTTCCTTATTTAGGGACCTGGGGAACTGGCTAAATTCAGGGACAGACAAGGCCCTGGGAAGGGACAAACACTTGGCTAAACTGAGCACTGAGGACATTCAGCCTGACAGAGAATGAGTAAGAGAGTTCTAACCTTTGTGGACAGGGATGACACTCTTATTTTTATCCTGCTTGTGAGGAAATAGAAAGGTTAACCTTTTAAAAAAACATTGACAATGGAGCATTTAGGTGACTCAGTGGATTAAGACCCAGCCTAGAGATGGGAGGTCCTGGGTTCAAATCTGATCTCTGACACCTTCCTAGCTGTGTGATCCTGGACAAAGTCACTTAGCCTCCATTGCATAGCCCTTACCACTCTTCTGCCTTGGAACAAATATATAGTGTTGATTCTAAGACGGAAGGTAAGGGTTAAAAAACAAACAAAAACAAAATGTTTTTTTCTTTGCTGAATTTGCTAATGATGGGTACATTCCAATCCAACATTATTGACTCTCTGTGTTGTGCATTAGCACAATGCCTGGTATATAGTAGGTGCTTAAGAAATGCTCATTGATTGACTGACTGATTATATCATTTGTCCTGCTTATTCATGCCTTGCTAAGAAAGTCCCCAGATATTTGGATTTGTGAGAACTTACCCCACTGAGGCGGTCTGGTACTGCAGAGACAACATGGACTTTGTAGTTAGAAGACCTCAGTTCAGTTTCTACCCCTGATGTTTGTGATCTATGGGACTTTAAGCCAATCACCTGACCTTTCTGGGCCACCTTTTCCCCTCTCTACAAGATGAGGGGCTTGAGCTAAATGACTTTTTGGTTGTTTCCCATTTCTAAATCTGTGACCCTTCCTCTACTTCGCTGACAATCTAATTTTCTGAAGAACCCTACTCATTTTTAGCATCTTTCCCAGGCAATCAGGAGCAAAAGAAAGCCTGCCTTTACCTTTAACGATGAAGACCATCACATTTCCCTCTGCCTTTTCTTACTTCTCACATCTCACGTAGACAGCCTGCCTTGATTACTTTTTTGGCCTATCTTCACGATGGCCCATGAGGACTGGAGAGGAGAATTCCTCTGGCATCACCTTGCAAATCCAGTGGTTTCCCCCTGCCTGAGAGCAAAGCTAGACTGCTTTCCCAGATAGCCCTGGGAGTAGGGCCTTTCTTTCCCCCAGTGAACAAGATATTCAGAAATTTAGCTTCTAGAGATGTGCAGCTTTTTCTCTGACCAAAATCTTGAGGCTGTGGAGAGCCCCAGTGACATTATCCATCTTTGCTTTGTATTTGCTGTTGTCTTTCGGACATTCTATCCATGCTCTTTGGTATGTTATTTACATGTGTATATTTGTTTATATGCATGTTGCCTTCCCTAATAGAACGTAAGCCCCTGGAGGCCAGGGACTGACTTCTCCCAAACTGTCTCCAATCTCTCTTTCCAGGTTTATTGGGTATTTTACTTCTCTTTTCTCCACTTTCTTTTTAACTCCTTACCTTCTTTCTTAGACTGAATCCAGTGTATCCACCCCAAGACAGAAGAGCAGTGAGAACTAGGCAATGGGGGCGGGCGAAGTGGCCACACAGCTAGAGCTTCTCTCATCTGGCTCTCAATCTAGCTGTTCCCTTTGTCCACTCTTTCCTTAGGAAATAGAAATAAAGTAAAACAAAAATAAACAATAAGAATGAAATGCATATAAATAAAAAGAGAAATACTATAATAAAAACAATCCCCTGAAGTGGTTAACGCAGTCAGTCCCTGAGTGAGTTACCAGTACTGTTTTCAGCCTCTGTTTGCACGAGACACCCAGCACCCGAAAAGTCCCGCTGCTGGGAACAAGGGGCCTTTTGACAGCAAAACCCTATTATGCCTTGTTGGGGGAAACCAGTGACTCGGAAGTATCTGTGGCTATTCAGGAGTTTTCCTTTGGAACGAGTGAGGGTCACTTTGGGGATGAGGGAGGGAGAGAGGCCATGTTGACCTTCTTGTAAACTTCCACCTTAATAAAGTGAACCTGTTTGGAAATTTAAAAAATATGTCTATTTGAATATATTTGAATTCATGCTATTCAGAGTTGTAATTGAATACAAATATGGATCCTAGCATTATGGGATAAACCACAACTGGCTTCTATGCAGTGTGAACTCAAATAATTCGACTCCCTCAGCAGATTCAGAGGTGCTGTTATGCCCACTATTCTTAATATTGCAAAGCCATTTAGTTGTCTTGTCAACTGGGGCTCTTAAGGAGCCAGGCTGGTTCCATCTTGACGAGTCTTCTGCCTGATTTTCCTCATCATCCTTCCCACACACATACCCTGTGGCCCATCCCCATCATGAAGGCCATGCAGTTTCACCCTTGGACTTGCCTCTTGGGTAAGATCCAACAGGAGAAATCAATGTAACTGATTTCTGGTTGACTAGTGGGTGGGTCTGCCTGGGAAAGATCATGGAGCTTTATAAGTATATCAAAAGGTATCCATAAAAATTGGCTTACACTTGGTCCCACAGGATGCTTACTTGCTTACTTTCACGTTGCTTCCCTTCTTTGCCCCCTCGACAAGATGACTTTTCTCATTTTCCCACATGTGACTGTGCTAAGGACATTAATGAAGGTTAGGAAACACTTCCTCGTGGTCTGCATTTAGAGGGAAACTAGAAAGAGCCCATTTCTGCTTACACCTTCCGGCTCTGAATGGCTGTTGAATGAGCCTCCACCAGAGTGTATGGAGAGCAGCTAGTCCTGGGTTATTCCATGAGGCTAGAGGAGACGACTGAAAACTTCCAAAGGATATTTGTGCATGGCTGTTTAGACTTGTAATCATATAGACACATTCACTTCCCCGGTGCCAGATCCAGGGTGTTTGTCTGCAGAGATTTTTTTCCCAGTTAAGTCAGGCTTTTCCAAATAAACAAAGGAAATTCTGTCACACACACACACACACACACACACACACACACACACACACACATTCTGACTTAGAACACTTAGAACACCAACTTCCACTGTAAAGACAGGAAATTCAGAGTTAAGACCCAAAACTGTGTCCTGAATTCACCCTTATTATGACCAGGCCCAGCATCCTGATTCTGAGTTCTACCCTTGGGACTCAGAAAGAAATTGGTTTATTACAGATATCACATAAAATGTGAGATTATGATCTTTACTTTGAATTAAATCAGTTTAATTAAATAAGCATTTATTAAGTTCTTGCAATGAGAGGCAGCATGATATAATAGAAATCCCAGGAAAACCTGGGTTCAATATCTGCCTCAGACTGTCCCCAGACCCATAATGCTCTCAGACTCCATTGAAGAGTAGGTGACAGGGTGGTAGGATGAAGCCTAGAAGAAGGAGTTTCTTCATCTGGGGTTCCCTCATGCCAAGAAACCATAGAACCATTCCCTACAGCCCTTACTCTACCCACATACATGTGGCCCTGTGCTGAGCATTGGAGATGCAAAGATGAAAGATGTCATAGTCGCCTTTTGTGAAACTTGTGATCTACGAGAGGGAAATATGCACACAAGAAAGCAGAATGTGATCTTGGCAAAGGAGAGATTGAGAAAAAAGGAATTTAGGAACATTGAAGGCATGGGAGAGATCTCTCTTTGGCACCTGATCAGCTTCCAAAGAATACTGATTGATTTCTTTGGTGCTTTAGGGCTTGCAAATCTTTTTCTCCACAATGACCCCATGTGTTGGGTAGGAAAAATAGCATTATCTTCATTTATAGTTATGTCAACCAAGGCTTTGAGTATCTTGAAAAGAAAGGGACCAAGGTAAAAAATAGTTGGAAATAGAATCGACAAGGCTTGTAAAGCTGATTCAGATTAAAAGTTGGGGGCAGTGGTAGAGAAGGAGAAAAGAGAGTTAGAAAGACACTCAAGGTTTGAACTTGTGTGACTGGGAAGATGAAGGTTCCATTTGACAAAATGGAAAATTTAGGGGAAGGGGAGATTTTATGGGTAAGATGATCATAGATTTAGACTAGAAGGGATCTTATAGAATTCAATTTCTAAGAATTCAACCCCCAGGGAATTCTGTTCCTAATTTTACAGATGAGGATACTAAAAACCTTAGAAGTTAAGTGATTTGTCCAAAGTCACATAGTTGGTAAGTGTCTAAGGACCCAGATTCTTAGACTCTGAGTCTAATGACCAATCTACTATACCATGCTTCCTCCATAAAGCAAGAAGTGGAAGCAAGACAGTCAAATGGAGATATTTGACAGGCATTTTGAATTATGGGACCCCAGGTTGGGGAAAGATTGGATGTGGAATTATAAATTTAAAAACATCATTAAAACTGTGAGAGTGAATGGGGTCACCAATGGAAAAAGCATAGAAAAAGAACCAAGGAGAGGAGTCTTGGAAAGCACCCATTGTTTAAGGATGGAAGGAGGATGAGGAGGCCACAAAGGAAGCAAGAAAGCAGTCGGAGAAGTAGGATAAGAGTCAATAGAATCCAAGTAATTCTCTTTGTAAAAAAGGCCCCATTGAGTGCCACCCACCTCAGTAATTCAGAATGGCTATTAAAAGCTTCCACTAGACAGTGTGGAGAATTGCTAATTGTGGCTTATCTCATACAGCTCTATATTAAAGATTATTGAAGACTTACTTCAAAGAATATTTATCTACCGCTGTTTAGACCAGTAACAATAAAGACATATTCACCTCCTTGGTGCCAGCTCCAGGGAAGGATTTTTTTCATCCCTTAACACAAACGTTTCAAAATAAACAAAGGAAGTTCTCTTATATACACACACGTGTATGGTCTTCTGTTGTAGCACACCACCTTCCACTGAAAAACACAGGAAATTGTTTCTATAATGCCTTTTAATTGTGATAAAAACTGGTTCAAGTCATTCACAGCAGATGAGTATTGCCCGGGGTCTCAAGGACATCTGTTGATTCAATAGAAACTAGACTATGGCTTAAATGCAGCCAAACTCTTGAAATGAGGCAGCAGGTCAGAAACAAGCTAAATACAGCTTTCTTTTTGTCGATATACACAGCCTCATATCGATTACTGTGGCTAGCCACGATCATCCTTCCTTCCCAGCCACTACCTGTGTCTTGTGGCTCATCTTGAAAAATTATGTCATTCCCTCTGTCTCCCAAGTCCAGTGAGTATTCTTGACAGCAAGACACTCACTTCTTGAGTGCCCTGAATCAAAATCTATTTAAAAGAAGTGATAATGGACACAAGAACAAAAGGGAGACAGTTAAAGATAGAATATTTAGAATCAACCTTAGGAGGCAAGCCTAAGAGATCCCTTGTTCTACGTCCCTCTGCCCAATCTGCCCAATCTAATTTCTTCCTGGCATCATCAAGACATTATTCTTCAGTTCCCTGAGAATTTGGTGTTCTTGCTTTTTTTTTTTTTAGCCTTAGCTAAGTGTCTGCAGCCCTTGATGTGGGGGGGTGGGTGGGTTCTCTTTGATCTTGTTCTTTTCTAACCCAAGAAAAATTTGTCTTAGACACATCAGGAAAAAACAGAGGCATCCTTTTAGCCACAAACAAATGAACCATATGCCATTTAGCACATAGGCACAGAAGACATTATATAATTTCAATAGCTATATTATATTATGTTATTATGTTCAGTAGCTATATTATAATAACAATGATGTTTAGATCCCTGCATTGGGGAAGAATAGGAAGAAAGTTTATTATAATATTCTCTTCTGTGCATATACTTTTTTGATTCTGGATATATTTTCTGTAGAGAGATGCGTGTGTGCTTTTAATATATTGAAATGAGGGGCTAGTAGAAGGGAATTTTAGCAGGAGACAAGTGGGAGTCTTGTAGAGAATTGAAGAGAAGCTTGAAGAGAATATGAGCTCCTTAGTGACTTCTTTATTTTTAAAAATATTTAATGTTTTATTGATGTTCTTTCTTTTTATATCACTGGTACTTCCCAGTGATTCTCTTTCCTCCCACTAGACCCCTTAAATAAGTACAGTCAAGCAAAACAAATTGGCTTATTGGCCCTGTCTCATTCCACACCTGCAATCCACAGCCTTTTTGCCAGGAGTTAATCCTCTGAAGTAATGATTGGACAGTGCAGTGATCAGAATTCCAAAGTCTTTCAGCCTTGTTTTCCTTTACATTATTGTGGTTTCAAGCATTTATCTCTGCAACAATCCATACAAATCTCCCCATCCTTAATGATTTCTGGAAACTGCTCACAAACAAATATAGCCAAGTGTCTCCACATGTTATACAAGACTATTTTAAGTCTAAGTTATTGTCATTCAGTCATTTCAGTTGAGTCCCACTCTTCATGACCCCATTTGAGGTCTACTTAGCAAAGATATAGGAGTGGTTTGCCATTTCCTTCTCCTGCTCATTTTACAGACGAGGAAACAAAAGTAAACAGGATTCAGTGACTTCCCTAGGGTCACACAGCTAGTAAATGTCTGAGGCAAGATTTGAACTTAGGAGTCTAAGTCACTCTGCCACCTAACTGCCCCACATCTCTGTTAATTCTTCTTAAAATGATGATGTTGTGGGTAGCTAGATTGCTCAGTGGATAGAGTCAGATCTACAGATGGGAGGTCCTGGGTTCACATCTGTCCTCAGATACTTCCTAGCTGGGGCAAATGACTTAACCCCCATTGTCTAGCTCTTACCACTCTTCTGCCTTAGAACCAATACATATTCTAAGAATGGAAGGTAAAAGTTTTTAAAAAATGATATTTTAAAGGTTGTTTTGTCCCACCGATATTTTGTTTTTCTTTTATCAGCTGGTAGTTTATGTAAAAAGAAAAGTCCAGAATGTGACAAAGAGACCTCCATCTGCACCGATTTGGAAGGTGTTGCCCTGTGTCAGTGCAAGTCTGGGTACTTCCAGTTTAACAAGATGGATCATTCCTGTCGAGGTATGGTTCTTGACCCAAACAGACTGGCTGGGAGGTGTTCTGTGTAATGTTTCAGTGATGGTTGAAACACTCTCTTTGGAAATCTCCCTATGAATATCCCAGGGCTTTAGGGTTAACGATTAAGAACTCAGGGTTATCACTTTGTGCTAATATCAGGCTGGTGTATATTGTCTTATTGCAATAATATTTTCTATCATCCATGCCCACTATGTCTGCTGACTGAATGAAAGGGAAAAACAGGACACTGTGAGGAACACCTGTGGCAAAAAGAAAAAAGGCCATTTATTTTAAAGGTTGGACAAAACCAGGGCTGGACTTATTTTTTTTTAAATTGAGGAAGCAAAAGAAGGTCTTTGTTTTAATTTAAATTATATTAATATATTAATATTATGTATACTATTATAATAACATACAATAGTATGTTAATAATTAATGACATAACATGTTATAATATAACACTAACATATTGTATGCATTAATATAATATATAATAATTATGTATTCTATTATATAATATATTAATAAAAATAAAAGCCATCAGGCCTGTTATCCAGTGGTAAAATATGAATTTTAGTCTCTTTTGGTGAGTTAAATTAAAAATGAATGAATGAATTTTTTAGTTAAAATTTTAATTAAAATTTTTTAATTAAAAATTTTTAATTAAAAAAATTAGTGATTCCTTTGTGCCTTGTTTTGAATAAGTAGATTATATATAAAGATTTCCTAACGGGTAGATCAACAGAAGTTTAACTCAACCAGGCTTGAGATAACCTTTGATTTGAAGTGAAGTGATCATCTCTGGGAGCTGGATCACTGATGATAAGGATAATGATATAATAACAATAATGGGAGCCATTGTGGTATAGATGAAGAGATATCTGGCTTTGGTGTCATGAAGAACCACTGTTCCAGGACTTCTCCCAGGGACTTGCTATGTGACCCCGAGCAGGGCGTTTAACAACCGAGTACCACAACTCCCTTTCGGAAGGGCTCTCAGACTCAGAATATTTCAATCTGTTCCAGAGCAGAGCTGAGATGGCTTTTGCTGTTCAGGAAAGGCAGCCAGAGCTGCTCTGTATGTGGTCCTTCTTGTTGTGTTTGTGCATAGGACCCTTTTTAGTGGTTAGAAATGATCTCTTCCTTCCAGGGCTGGAATCTGCAGGGACCCATTTTGGATAGGGTACACCTGAAGGAAGAATGGGAATGCCAACAGATTCTCCTAATAGGAAGCTGGCTCAGGTTTAGGAAGGGAGAGGGTCAAGTGGATCCAGTGTTGGTCCAGGAGTCAGGAAGACTCAAGTTTGAATCCTGGGCAAAGTCACTAGACCTTTCTTAGCCTCGATTTCCTCATCTGCAAAACAGGAGCAGCAATAGCCCTATCTTATACTTTGCAGACCCTAAAGCCCTCTAGAACATATACTAGTTATTATTACTACATGGGATGTGTGGCTGGTTTATAATTGCATCCTGTGCCAGCCACTGTTTTTCAGCACCTGTGGCATGTGGGCATTCTATTTCCCACCAGCTAAATAAAGAGCTGTACAAGCTACGGGAGGAAAAAGAAGGGCAGAGGGGGGCAGAGGTTCTGTTGGATGACAGACAGGCAAGACTTCCTTTTCCTAGTTCATCTGGCTTCATAAAAAAGCATTTCCTGTCCTATCTAGAAAGGCTGGTTTGGGCAGCAGGCTCTATTGTGCCCTGTTTCAGATAGTAAGTTGACTTTTACTGAACCCTCTCTGCCTGCTGAGATGGGCTGGAGGAAGTGTGGAGGAAGGACGACCCCCTCCCCTGGGGGGATCTGAAGTTTGGTTCTGTTACTAGTGTCCATTGTTAGCCCTTTCTGACAGCATCGTTGACCATTCCTGTTCCGGTTTTGATCCCGGTCAGCCTTAACTGTTTCCTTCCATCTTAAATCAGCTCTCCTCCAATCTCACGGATCAGAAGTTGGCCCCAGTGGTCACCGAGCAGTCATAGAATTACTGGTATTTCTAAAAAGCAGGAGCAGGCAACTTTGCAGAAGTGTGGAGGATGGGAGAGATGCAGGGGAAGAGAGGGCTTGTGTGAAACCTCCACCAACTTCTTGACTTGCTGCCAAAGCAATGGATGTCCCTGGAGGAACATCTTTAGTCGATAGTTATTAAATCTGCAGTCATCCTGTGATAATATTGTTCACTAATGGAATGCCAAGATCAGGACTGCTAAAGCCCAGCCCAGGGGAAGAGCCTTTCAGCAGTACTTCGGATGGATTACTAGTGACATCTTCTGGCCATCTCTGTGGGCATTTCCAAAGAATCTCCTCCTCACGTTGGGGCTTGGAGATTGTTCCGAAGGGATGGTCAAAAGACTTCCCAAGTCAGGAGAATTTAAAATAAAGTGTCTAAGTGTTTTAGAAGTTTTACTTAAAATTCAAGTGCCAGCCTCACTAATTCTGTGTGATCCTTATTGTTTTTTCCTTGCTGAATGTTTTTTTTCAGACCTAAAGGGTGATGGCATAAACAGATTAGGGGAGCATAGAAAAAATATTCATCCTTTATGGATGAGGGAAAACTTCATGGCCAAATAAGAGACAGAGAGGATGACAGGGTCTGAAATAAATATTTCTTTTTGGAAAAAGTTATTTTATTTTTTGGAAATTTTATTTAATTACTTAATTTAGAATATTTTTCCATGGTTACATGAATCATGTTCTTTCTCTCCCCTTCTCCAACCCCACTCCCATAGCTGATGTGCTATTCCACTGGGTTTCACATGTGCCATTGATCAAGACCTATTTCCATATTATTGATATTTGCACTAGGGTGATCCTTAGAGTCAACATCCCCAATCCTATCCCCATCAACTCATGTGATCAAGCAATTGTTTTCCTTCTGTGTTTCTACTCCCACAGTTCTTTCTTTGGATGTGGATAGCATCCCTTCTCTTGAGTCCCTCAGAATTGTTCTGGATCATTGCATTGCTGCTAGTAGAGAAGTCCATTACATTTGATTGTACCGCAGTGTATCAGTCTCTGTGTACAATGTTCTCCTGGTTCTGCTCCTCTCACTCTGCATGAATTCCTGGAAGTTGTTCCAGTTCACATGGAATCCCTCCAGTTCATTATTCCTTTTAGCACAATAGTATTCCATCACCAACAGATACCACAATTTGTTCAGCCATTCACCAACTGAAGGGCATCCCCTCGTTTTCCAGTTTTTTGCCACCACAAAGAGTGCAGCTATGAATATTCTTGTACAAGTCTTTTTCCTTATTATCTCTTTGGGGTACAAACCCAGCAGTGGTCTCAAAGGTCAGGCAGTCTTTTAGTATCCTTTGGGCATATGCCACTGGATGGACCTCTATAGGCATAGTTCAAAATTGCTATCCAGAATGGTTGGATTAGATAATTTTGATTACATGAAATGAAAGGTTTTACACAGACAAAACCAATGCAGCTAAAATTAGAAACTGGGGCAAAATCTTTATAGAAAGTTTCTGGTAAAGGTCTTATTTCTCAAAGATAAAGGGTACCGAGTCAAATTTATAAAAATAAGAGCCATTCTACAACTGATAAATGGTCAAAGGATGTGAATGGGCATGTTTTAATAGAAATCAAAGCTATCAATAGTCATATAAAATGCTTCTAAATCCTAAATAGAGAAATGCACTTTAAAATAACTTAGGTACTACCTCACACCAGTTAGAAATGATAAATGCTGGAGGGGTTGTGGGAAAATAGGTACATCAGTGAGTGTGTTGTTGTTGGAGTTATGAACTGGTCCAGCCATTTTGGAGAACAATTTGGAACTATGTCCCCCAAATTATTAAACTATATATACCCCTTGACTAGTAATATGATAGATTAAAGAAGAAGGGAAAGTTTCTATTTATACAAAAATGTTTAAAGCAGCTCTTTTTGTGGGAAAAGAATTGGAAATTGGGGGAATGGTCTCAATTCCAGGGCAAATGGAACAGTGATTATGATGGCTTCAGAAAATCCTGGGATGACTTATATGAGCTAATACAAGTGAAATGAGCAGAAACAGGATAACATTGTACATAGTAACAGCAATATTATAATGATAATCAACCGTGAAAGACTTGACTGCTCTAATCAAGACAAGATTCATGACAATTCCAAATGTTACATGATGAAAAATGCTATCCATTTCTAGAGAAAGAAATGATGTATCCTAAGGGTAGATCGAAACATTTTTTCACTTTTTCTTGCTTTTCTTTTAAACATAGCTAATGTGAAAATATATTGCATGATTTCCTATGTAAATTTTTATCATATTTCTTGCCTTTTCATTGGGTGGGTGGGTGGAGGTTAGAGGGAGTGAGAGAATTTGGAGCTGAAAACAAATTAAAAGAAAAAAAAAGAAAAAAAATGACATAAAAAGTAGAAGCTGCAATCTGCCTTTCAACTACATAGTGGTTTTAGAAATCAGCTCTATTGGTGATCCCTCCCCTCCCCGCCCCTGTTACCTATGATTTATTTTTCTTTAGATCAGAATATTTCTTTTTTAAAAAATTAATACTATTGTATTTATTCTGTGTCCTAAGTGCTCTGGTAACAAAATGTTTTATAAAGAAAAAATCCAGAACTAAAAAGAAAAGGAAATGGGGACAGCTAGGTAGCTCAGTGGATAGAGAAGCAGGCTTAGAGATGGAAAGTCCTGAATTCAAATGTGACCCCCAGATACTTCTTAGCTATTTGATCTGGAACAAGTCATTTAACCCCAGTTGCCTAGCCCTTACCACTTTTCTATCTCAGAACCAATACTTTACTCCTGATTCTAAGACAATATAAGGGTTTAAAAGAAAGGAAAGTGGTATAAAAACAAAAATAGTAGTTAAGTTTTTGAAAAGAAAATATTTAAAAAGTTAATGGGGAAGGGGCATCTACATGGTTCAGTAGATAGAGAGCCAGACCTAGAGACAGAAGGTCTCTGGGTTCAAGTCTGGCCTTTGACTCTTCCTAGCCATGTGACCTTGGGCAAGTCCCTTAACCTCCATTGCTAGTGGTTAGCCCTTATTGCTCTTCTGCTTTGGAACTAATTAACAGTATTTATTCTAAGATGGAAGATAAAGGTTTAAGAAAAATTAATGGGGAACCATTGTGTTGTCTGAGCTATATATGATGATGGCAAAGGTCATCTCAAAACCCCTTTGGTCCCAAGATCTGTTATTCTTGGGATCCTTCAGTCAGAAAGTGATGCTGTGCTCTGGTTTGAGCAAGAAGTGAATAAACGAACAATAAAATATTTTAAAGCTCTTACTGTGTTATCAAATAGTGCTAGGTTTTAGGACAGCAAATTTGAATCAGGCAGTCTCTGCCCTCCAGGAGGTTATTATATTCTAATGAGAAAAGATAGCAGATAAAAGCTAGAAAAGAAAGGGCTTAGATGTAGTTGAGAATTGGCATCACGGCCTGTTTCTGGGGAAGATCATAATGCTCCTTTGTCCCTACCAGGGACCCATATGTAGAGTCCAGGTGCTTCTAAAGGGAGAGGGTGGAGGACTGTGGCCAGAGTGGTGGCTAGAGCTGCTCATGGATTGTTTCCTTTTTTTTTTCCCCAGCATGTGAAGATGGATACAGACTTGAAAATGAAACCTGCATGAGGTAGGCTCAATACTCCCCTTGAATTTTGTTAAAGTTTGTTTCTTTAGAAAGTTTCTTGGATCATGGCTGCTCAAGCTAACCCTTTCAAGATCTAAACTCGTTTCTCTTTGTTGGTTTGTAGTTGCCCATTTGGTCTTGGCGGTCTCAACTGTGGAAACCGTAAGTTTATGAAACTATTTTCTTTATGATGTTGACCATTGGTGGTTGGCCAGAAGAAGGTGGCTACCATTGATCTCAGGCAGTGCTTTCATTTTTCAGTAAAGGCGTTTCTCACAAGATCCAATTTTTATAGAGGTTTCATATTTTCATGGAGGTGTCATGTTATCT
Source organism: Monodelphis domestica (assembly GCF_027887165.1). Classification (NCBI taxonomy): domain Eukaryota; kingdom Metazoa; phylum Chordata; class Mammalia; order Didelphimorphia; family Didelphidae; genus Monodelphis; species Monodelphis domestica. The sequence continues at coordinate 91,059,729 of NC_077230.1, read as the reverse complement.
TGCTTACCCAGTGAAGGCATTCACTTAACTGTAGAGAGACTCTACTTATTATTGTGCAAACCCATTGTGCTTTATGTCAAAGCATCTAGGTCTCCTGCTGGACATGGAGTTTCCCTTGTAAACACACAACCTCAGAGTTGGGAATTCACAGCATCCTTAAAAAGTAATTAAATAATCACCCTCCATTTAAAGACCTCCAGTGACAAGGAAATCATTGCCTCCCAAGACAACCAATTCCATTGTTGGATAACTCTGATATTTAGGGTGTTCTTTCTTTTAAAAAATATTTTTATTGTCATGTTTTCCTCCCCATATAGTACTTCCTAAATGTTTTTCTGTTGTAGTTATCCATTTGCATCAAATTGCTCAACAAGATTAATAATCACACCCATTCAATTATTTAAAAAGAATATTTGGGGTGGGCTGGGTATATCATTTTCTAGTTCTATTTACATCCAAAAATAGAAAAGAATAAATTTATATTTACTAGAGCTATCCAGAAAATACACTTTTCTAGATTGTAAAACTAAATCAACAAGACAAATCATAAGGAAAAATAAACATTTATATTAATCTGTAAAAACCAACCATATTATGTCAGCCATAATTGGTTGGTCATTGTTGTCAGAGCAAACTTATACATAACCAAACCCCAAAATAAAACCATAAATGCAGTGATGTAAAGAATAACTTCAACAGTTCTCTCTATGGAGGTGGATAGCATTCCCCATCATACGTCTTTCAGGGTGGATGTTTTTTCTTCATTTAGGATGGTTCATTCTTGTCAAAATCTACTTTCTGATAACTCCCTTAAGTATTCTGTTCTCTAGAATCAAGTAGAGCAAGTCAGTCAACGCCTCTGTTTCTCAAGGCTTAACTGTAGCATATGTTTGAGCTTTAAAGCATGCTGGACATAATCATGGTAATGAAGAGAGAGCTCTGTGGGGAGAGTCAAAAGTTCTTGATTCTAGTCTTGGCTGTACTACTAGGAAGTGCTATTATGCTTGTCAAATCACTTCAACTAACTCTGGCCTCTCATTTTCATACGTGTAAAATGATGGGGCATAGTGGATGGAGCACCAGACCTGGAGTCAAGAAGACTCATCTTTGAGAATTCAAATCTGGTCTCAGACACTTGCTAACTGTGTGACTATGGGCAAGTCACCTACCCCTGCTTGCCTCAGTTTCCTCATCTGTCAAATGAGCTAGAGAAGGAAAATGGCAAACCTCTCTAGTATCTTTGCCAAGAAAACTCCAAATGGGGTCATGAAGAATCACACACTATTGAAATGACTAAACAGCAACAATAAAATTTATGTGGGGGGGAGTATGATTTGCTACCCAAGATTTCTTTAAGATTGAATTCTGATTCTGATTCAATATGAATTCCTGTGTGTATAAGAGATCTCTTTCTGTCTTCTATAAGTTTTGATCCTAATAATTTTATACCCTCTAGACACATTACCATTGTTTGTTAAACTGGCCCATTATCATATTCACTGGTAACAGAAATTAAACCCAGGACTCCAGCCAACACCATACTTAATTGAGAACATCTTTTTAGGTGATCATTTTTATGTTCAGAGGCCTTAAGGCAGACTTTTTGGGACCCTAATCAAGCTAATTAACAGTTATTTTTCTAAAAACATTTATGTGATCTGCTCACAGAGGCTTTGGCAGAATTCAAATGTGTTTCACCTGCCTGAAGTATACTAGAAATTACTGGCATGCTTTGCTCTATCTTTTCTTATTTCTTAGTTGCCCATATTTTTTTATACAAGAATTTTCTCCTTTAAATACATTCTTCATTTGACTAATTATTGATATCCACTTATTTGGAGATTGATTTTCTACTTGTTTTTTTTTTTCTTTCAAACTGGTGTCTTTGTATCAGTTCATGCAAATCTTTCTATGCTTCTCAGTATTCTTCATATTTATAATTTTTTATGGCACAGCAATAGTCCATTTCATTCATTTACCATAGCTTATTTAACGATTGCCAAATCTATGGGCAAATACTTTATTTCTGGTTTTTGTTGTTGTTGTTTAGTAGTTTTTCAGTCATGTTTCAGACCCTTTGTGACCCCGTTTGGAGTTTTCTTGGCAAAGATATTGGAGTTGTTTGCCATTTCCTTCTCCAGCTCATTTGACAAATGAGGAAACTGAGGCAAATAGAATGAAATGACTTGTTCAGGGTCATACAGCTAGTAAGTATCTGAGACTATATTTGAACTCATGAAGAGTCTTCCTGACTCCAGACCCAGTGTTCTATCCACTGTGTCACCTAATATATCAATTGATATAACTCATATAAAGCAAAGCTTTTTTTAGAGGTGGAATACTCAATAATTTTTTTAAAAGTTTAAAGTTTCCAAGACCAAAAGTTTGAGAACAGATGGTATAATAGAAAGAGTACTGGGTCCATAAAAATCAAGAGGTCTGGTTTCAAGTTCAAACTAATTAGCAAAATCTTGCTAATTGTGTGACTGCCAATAAATCGCCTCACCTCTCTAGTACCTCAGCTTCCTTATCTATAAAAATGTGGAAAATAGTATTTATATTACCAGACTCACATTGAAGCTTCCCTGAGATCACGTATGTGTCATTGATTAGGACCTGAAAGAGACCTTCCAAGTCATCTTTTAAAGATGGGGGAAAGGGGCAGCTGAGTAGTACAGTGGATAGAATGAAAGGCCTGGAGTCAGAGGACCTGGGTTCAAATGTGGCCTCAGATACCTCCTAATTGTATGACCCTGGGCAAGTCACTTAATCCCTAACTGCCTAACCTTTGCTGCTCTTCTGCTTTAGAATTAATACCAAGATAGAAGGTAAGGGTTTAAAAAATAAAAATATTTTTAAAATTAAATTAAATTGGGGCAGCTGGGTGACTCAGTGGATTGAAAGTCAGGCCTAGAGATGGGAGGTCCTCCATTCAAATCTGGCCTTGGACATTTCCTAGCTTTGTGACCCTGGACAAGTCACTTGACCCCCATTGCCTAGCCCTTGCTGCTCTTCTGCCTTGGAACCAATACACAGTATTGATTCTAAGATGGAAGGTGAGGGTTTAAAAAATCAAAATTACAATTAAATTCAATTAATATGAGGAAAGAGGGAAAGGGACCAGGGACCAAGACCTGCGATTTCATTTATATGGGGATCTCCTATACTGGTAAAGTCCTTGTACTGATGCAGATAGGGAGCCTCTCTGCAACTTAGAGCATTTCCCAGAGTGTTGAAAGGATAAGCGTCTTGCCCAGAGTCACACAGTCAGCCATGACTTAAAACGGATCTTCCTTTTCACGAATGAAATCAATGCAGCTAAGATTAGAAGAGAAACAACTTGGGAGGGTAACGGGAGGGAAGGAAAGTGTGCAGAACTTTCTGTAACAGATTTCTGGGATCAAGCTCTCATTTCCAAGATATATAGGGAACTGGCTCCAACTCACAAGAATAAGAGTCATGCCCCACTTGTTAAACCCTCAAAGGATATGGACAAACTCTTCTGGAGAGCAAGAAAAGTATCTGTCCAAGGTGGCTCCCTGGTTCAGGCCAGGCTACCAGGCTTAGCCCGGAGGAAAGGTTACCAGTCCTGTTGTTATACTTATTGACTGCGTCGAATGTTTCCTGTCTATTTAGCCTATCAGCTTATCACGGTGGTGATCGCAGCTGCTGGAGGTGGCCTCCTTCTCATCCTAGGAATTGCACTGATTGTGACCTGCTGCCGGTGAGTGTCCTGAGTGCCTTTGCATTTGGACTAACTGTGACAATGGTGACGAGAGCTTGGGAAGATGACATAAGGTCATTAGTCACTCTTGTCTATGATAATCTGTTCAGTCAATAAATCAATACAATTTATTGAGTGCTGCCTGGGTGCTAGTAATCCCTCAAGGAGCTTACAATCAGAAAGGAGAGACAAAATGTGAAGCAAAATATACAAAGCTAACTATATACAGGTGTCCCTTCCACCCTGCAGCGGATAGAGACTCAGTACCCCTGTGATCTGGAAAATCTGCGTAAGATTTTTCATCCCTCCCTTCATATCAGAGGAAAAGTCTGAATTGTTTTCTTTTTACTTTGAGTGAAGTACACTTTTCTGAGTTTTTTAACTTTTTCTGTGTTGTCCACTGACCTTTGTCTGTCTGCAGCTTCTGCAACCCCTCCCCCCCCAATTTCCATTTGATTTCTTATTCCAGCCTGAGAAAAATCAAAACTATGATGGGGAAAGTTGTGATGTGGAAGGGATAACTGTATGGGATAAACAGAAAATTAACAAAGGGAAGACATGGGAATGAAGAGGCATTGGGGAAGGCTTCCTGTAGAAAACCAGATTTTAATTGGGACTTAGAGGAAGCCAAGGAGGTCAGTGTTGGAGAGCATTTCAGGAATGGAGGACAGCTAGAGAAAATTCCTAGAGCAGAGAGATGGAGCATTTTGTTGATGGAACAGCCAAGGAGACCAGTATCACTGGATTGAAGAGAATGAGTCAGAGAGGAAGGCATAAGAGATCTAGAGGGGAAATCTCACTTGAGATCTAAGAGAAAATCTTGCCAAGGGATATTAAGAATTAGAGAGGAGGCAGGTAGGTGATGGAAGGTGCTGGTTCAAATCTGGCCTCAGCCACTTCCCAGCTGTGTGACCCTGGGCAAGTCACTTAACCCCCATTGCCTAGCCCTTACCACTCTTCTGTCTTAGAACCAATACCCAGTATTGTTTCCAAGATTGAAGGTAAGGGTCTGTAAAAATAAATAAAGAATAAGTATTTAAGAGGCGAGAGTATGGACCACCCAAGGGCTTAGAAGTATCCCCACCTCCAGAACTTCTTGAGGAAATTGGCAAGATCTCTGCCAACACTACCAACCTGACATTTCTTGGATGCGTGTCTGATATTTTCTGCCACTTGTTACTTTTTGCTAAATTTCCTTTCTTATGTCAGAGGTCTCTTGGGTGAATGGAGAGGAAGGATCTGGACAAGGGACTGTGGGGCCTTCACCTGGATGAATAAACCCCGACTACTCAAGAGAGAAATGAACCTTATGTTGTAGAGGAACATCATTATCTTTCAAAGAAAGGCGTAGCCATCCCATATTGAGAGGGAGGGTGGTTAATCATTGTGAGACACAGGTAGCCTCACCCTCGAAGGAAAAGAGACAGAAGTTGGGCTTCGCTGGACATTGGGTTTTATGGCCCAGGATTCAGGGCGGATTCCTTTCCCAGAACAGGAAAATGCACAGGAATGAGCTTCTGCTCCAAGGCCATCTAAAAGGTGTAACCTTAGCTCTAGATCCCCGAGGCGGGCTGAGCAATGACCAGGCTTAACTGTGTGCATGTTGGACGTTGGGTTTTATGACCCGTGGCTCAGGGCAGATTCCTTGCCCAGAACAGGAATGAGCTTCTGCTTGTAACCTTAGCTCTAGATCCCTTAGGCTGGCTCAGTGATGACCGTGTTTAGCAGTTTCCACTTAGGGAGGAAGAGTTCAGCAGTGCCTTAGCAGAGAGCCGAGTTTTCTCACTGTCATATGAGTCATTTTTCAGGTGAGCCAATAAACCTCCAGTTTTATAACTTTATGTGATGTCAATTTAATAACTGAAAGGTAAAGCGAGGGATTTGGACTAGATGGCCATCTCTCAATGCCTTCGGATTTCTTATTTATATTAATGTATTACTATTTATGTCTTCGGATACCTTATTTACCTCCAGCTATCTTCAACAAGTAGCCATCATCATTCCCCAACCTGCCTCCATTTGTATCTTAACCTACCCCATCTGCAAAATGGATTTATCCTGAGGTAGGGTTTGCCCATTAATCTGGAGACCTCACAGATAAAGAAACTTCCCCTGCCAGGGAAAGTCAGAACCTTCTCTGCAAATTATAGTCTTGTAAGCCTCTATATAAGAACTATAAGGCTGAATATAAAGAATGTTGGGGAAAAGGGGAACAAATACGTATTAAGCACTACTATGTGCCAGGTGCTGGGCTAAGTGCCTTGTGACTTGTCCAAGATCACACAGCCAAGCAGTATGTGATGTTAGTTTTGAACTCAGGCTTTCCCACCTGCTCTTTGAAACTTAGCTACCTCTACGTAGGATGCCGAGATGTTAAGTGACTTGCCCAGGCCAGTATCTCTCAGAGGCAGGATTTAAACTCAGGTCTTCCTGCCCCCAAGGCTGGTTCTTTATCCACCATGTCAGGCTGCCTTTCTGTTCAGAGATACACCTTAGATATTTTATATGAAGCCCACAGTGGACAGGTAAGGCAGTATCATTAGAGAAGTGGAACTGGAGAGATCTAGGTGTAACCTCTGTCTTTAGTACACATTAACTGTGCCACTCTGAGAAACACCACTGTAGAGTTCTATAATCTCACTTTCATTTCTGATATTGGATCAACTAAGTTCGTGCACAACTTCATTTATGATGATTGGACTATTGCTACAAAACTACAATGGAGGGGCAGCGAAGTAGCACAGTGGATAGAGCACCTTGCCTGGAGGCAGGAGGACCTGGGTTCAAATATGACCTCAGACACATCTTAGCTGTGTGATCCTGAGCAAATCACTTAACCTCAGTTATCTAGCCCTTCCTGCTCTTAAGTCTTAGAATTGATACTAAGACGGAAGATAAGGATTTAAATATACATATTTAATTTTATATGTATATAATATATAATTATAGTTATAAATTTAACTAATTGGACTATTAATTTAATTAATTTAATTTAAATAATTTTGACTAATTTAAATTGAGTATTTAAGTGCAAATCTAATGTATTTAGTTTATTGTCATGAATTAATTTAACTAATTAAGTTGATTAATTTAATTAATTAATTAATTAATCCCAATATTGAATAGAAATGTATATATTTCATAAACTTATATCATAGAATACAAACATATTTAATATAAAATAATATTTATTAAATATAATTCTTAATATAGTTATACTTGGCTATCTACAGCTTTCAGTGCATGTGTGTGTGTGTGTGTGTGTGTGTGTACATATATATGTTATCTCACTTCTCCAAAAACATTATGGCAGCTTTCCACTCAACTTGTCCTACAAGTATCGTCTGATATTTTCATCTCAAAACTCCTTAACCTAAAGTTATTTAAGTTCGTCCGTGTTATCGTTTTCCTTCCACAGAAAGAATAAAAACGACATAAGCAAGCTCATCTTCAAAAGCGGTGATTTCCAAATGTCCCCATACGCTGAGTACCCCAAGAACCCTCGATCGCAGGAATGGGGCCGAGAGGCCATTGAAATGCACGAAAACGGAAGTACTAAGAACCTCCTCCAGATGACTGATGTCTACTATTCTGTATGTATTCCCAAGCCAGGAACAGACCCAGGTCGGCGTGGGTCCGGTTTAGGGTGGCTGTGTCTTCCCCATGGCACAAGATCAAGTGCTTCCGTTCTTTAGGCGTATCTTTAGGCAGAATATGAGTATGGTGATATTATGTTATAGTATTATTTATCTATTGTATATTAGTAATATAAGCTAGAAAAGAAGGAAGGAATGGCACCACAAGACTCACATGGGCATGCTTTTAGAGCTAATTTGATTATAGGAGTGTTTCATATAATATGGGCTACGTTTTGAGATTGTGATGTGAGGGGTTCATATATTCATCTATAAGATATGGTATTAGTAAGAATAACCTTCCACTAAAAAGGCAGAGTATAATTCCCTCTGTCCTTTGGACATTTCTTGTTTCCATTAGGCTCATAAGATTTTAGATTTAGAGCTAGAAGGGGGTTTAGAGGCTGTTGGGTCCATCTTTTTGTTCGATGTATAATGATACTGAGGCCTAGAAAAGTTAAAATGCCTTGACCAGGGTCACACAGGTAGTAAGTAACTGAGGTGGGATTTTAACCCAAGTCTGCCTGACTCCTGATCTTACCTTCTGTCTGTGACTTATATTTTTCTTTTAAATCCTTCCCATTTATCATAGAATTTACACTGTGTATGGGTCTCAAGGCAGAAGAGTGGTAAGGGCTAGACAATGGGGGCTAAGTGACTTGCCCAGGGCCACACAGCTGGGAAGTGTCTGAGGTCACATTTGAACCCAGGACCCTCCACTCCTGGTCACCTAGCTGCCCTGATTTATGCATTTGCACACAGCATCCATCCAAATGATAGCTATTTTCAACGTATAAGTCTTTATTTGTACATTTTGTACCTCTCATGAGGTGTTAGCAATCATCTGTGTTTTGTGACCCTCTTGTATTTGCTTCTTCAGAAAACTCTATCTCTGGCCTTATGAGAGGACGTTTTAGGAAGTCAGTATGGTTTGATGGAAAGGAGAGTTGGGAGAACTTCATTCTCGGTCCAGCTCTTCACTGCCAGCCAGCTATGTGACTTTAAAGAGATCTGTTAAAGCAAGGTTTGGGGATCAGTTACTTCCAGGGGCCCTCCTAAGATAGCCATGATCATGTGGAACCATTTAATAAGTAGCCATTTCCTCATCCTGTCCTTCCCCTCCCTTCTTTCCACATTAATTCTCATGGCCCAGGTGGTGAATAGCATGGTTTCCCTTTAGAAAACGAGATTGAAATGTCCAAGATACAGAAAGATGACTTCACCGTCTTTGATATCATCAACAATAAACATTCATCAGAGCAGTTTAAAAAGTCATGTTATCAGAGGAGCAGAGTTAGACTTAGAGGCGAAACCCTGAAGTCATCTGGCCAATTAATCAGCAAGTATTTATTAATCACCGAGTATATACTAGGGTCTGGGGACAGGAGGAAAACAGTCAAATACTCTGGGTCCTCAAGGAGTTTATAGTTTGTAGGGAGGAACTTGTGTGTGAGTATGTGTATATGTGTATGTTTACGAATGTTCCCATGTCTCTCCTATCATGAAAAATCCCTCATTTGATCCTTCCATCCCCACTTTCATCTTGTTTCTCTTCTGCCCTTTTAAGCTAAACTCCTCAAAAAGAATGTCTACCATAGATGCCACCACTTTCTCTTTTCTCATTCTTCTCCTCCTCCTCTTCCTTTTCCTCTTCCGTCTCTTCTTCCTTCTTCTCCTTGTTCTTATTCTCCTCTGCCGCCTCATCTCTTCTTAACCTATAACCTGGCTTCCAATCTTATCATTCTACTGAAACTTCCCTCTCCAAAGTTACTAATGATCATTTGGTTGCCAAATGCAATGACTTCCTCGGTCCTCATTCTCTTTGACCCGTCTATAACTTTAGACCCTTGATATACTCTCTCTTCCTTGATACTCTCTTCTCTCTAGGATTTCAGGAGACCACTCTCTCCAGACTTTCCTCCTACTATCTGATCACTCCTTTTTATCTCCTTTGCTGGATCCTCCTCCACATCACACCTTGTAACCATAAATATCCCTCAGGGTTCTGGGCCTCTTCTCTTCTCCTTGTATACTACTTCTCTTGGAGATCTCCTCACCTCCCCAGGATTTAATGATCATCTTTATGCTGTTGATTCTCAAATCTACCTTCCTTTCTCCAGCCTCTCTGCTGACCTCCAATTTTGCATCTCCAACTGCCTTTTGGACATCTTGAACTGGATGTCTAGTAGATGCCTTTAAATCCAATAAATCAGGGACAGCTGGGTAGCTAAGTGGATTGAGATCCAGGCCTAGAGATGGGAAGTCCTGGATTCAAATCTGGCCTCACATACTTCCCAACTGTGTGACCCTGGGCAAGTCACTTGACCCCCATTGCCTAGCTGTTACCACTCTTCTGCCTTGGAACCACTACTCAGTATTCATTCTAAGACAGAAGATATGGGTTTAAAAAAAAAAAACAAAAACAGAACTCAATACATCTAAAACAGAACTCATTCTCTTTCCCTCTAGTTATTTTATCTCCATCTCCTGCTTTCCCTATTAGGGAAGAGGACAATATTCTCCCCCCAGTCCCTCGGGCTCACAACCTAAGAATCATCCTGGATTTCTCATCTCACCCCCTCTCAGATCTAATCTGTTGATAAGACTCTGCAGCATCTTTCAAATAGAGCCCCTTCTGTCCTCTGATGCTGCCACCCCTCTCGTGTAGGCAATTACTGCAATAGCCTACTGGGGGAAGGTCTCTCCCCACTCCAGGCTATTCTCTATTCAAGCGTTCAAGTGATTTTCCTAAAATGCAAGTCTAGCCATGTTGCTTCCCCACCCTGACCCATAAACTCCAGTGGTTTCCGATTGCTTCCAGGAACATATACAAAATTCTCGGTTCAGTATTCAAAGTCCCTCATTGCCTGGCCCTCCTGCCTACCTTTCTAGTTTTCTTACACCACGATCCCTGACAGGAACTCTTTGGACTTCTGGTTCTGGGCATTTTTTCTGGCTGTTCTGCAGGCTTCTAATCCTCTCCATCCTCTACTGCCCTCTTTGGCTTCCTTTAAATTCCAACTAAAATCCCACTTTCTACAAGAAGCCTTCCTTAACTCCCCTTCATTTCAAAGCTTCCCCTCTTCATTATTTCCTCTTTATCCTGTATATAGTTTTGTACACTTTTGTTTGCCTGTTAACTCTCCCTGTATTATATTGTAAGCTCCTCTAGGTCAGGCACGATCTTTTGCCTCATTCTGTAGCCCCAGCACTCATCATAGTACCTGGCAAATAACAGGCACTTAATAAATGTTTATTGAATTGAATAATGAAAGGAGTAGGGAAGAACAAAAGCATTCATCAAGCTTTTCCTAGTGCTAGACACTTAAGTGCTCTACAGACTTGATCTCATTTGATACAATTACCCTAGGAGATAGGTGCCATTATTATGATTCCCATTTTACAGGGAAAGAAACTGAGGTAAAGAGATGAAGTGACCTCTCTAGGGTCACACAGCTAATAAGTGTGTGCAATTGAATTTGAACTCTGGTTTTCCTGACTCCACCTAGCATCTACATATAGATGATTATAGAGAGGGAAGTAGGTAGATGGACAGAAAACTTAATTTTAGAAGGCAGTCATATAAAAAGTGGTCTTGATCCTTGTCCTAAAGGGATTTGGGAGCTGGAGGCAAGCAGGGAGAATATTTCAGCAGTATATTACTGAGACTGAGTAAGGACATATGGGAGGAAGAAGCAGCAAGAAGGTCATTTTGACTGGATGGGAAGTGCAGGAAGGAAATCATTATCAGCTGGACTGGTAAGTTGGGGCCATGTTAGGGGCTTTAAGTCCCAGAAGAATTTGTATTTCATCCTAGATTTTACTAAAAAGGGGAGTGGCATGATAAGATATAAGGCATCTAGGTGGTACAGTGAATAGAGTACCAGACCTGGAGTCAGAAAGACTCATCTTCATGAGTTCAAATCTGGCCTCAGACACTTATTAGCTGTGTGACCCTGGGCAAGTCACTTCACTCCACCTCAGTTTCCTCATCTGTAAAGTGAACTGGAGGAGGAAATGGCAAAACACCCCAGCATCTTTGCTAAACACTAAACAAAGATCATTTTGCTTTGTAAAGTATGAAATAAGAAATTGATACGTAGCCAGAGGCCACCAGAGCTGAAAACTAAATTCTATGCATGGCATAAAACTCCTAGGTAGAGAGGTACATGATAACAGGCATGTAGCCTTGCCCCTCTAGACTCTTAATAGTATCCTGCAATTTTATTCCAAAGGTCATAAGCTTGTGATGGTTATGGAAATAACTGAGGATTTAGACTTTGGATGGGAGAGACTAATTTCCTGTTGCTATAGAACTATTTGTTTTCATGGATTATTTTTAAATGTCATAACTTCACTGAGAATGAAGGAGGGAGTTTGAAGGAAAACCAGAGATAAGGAGAAGTGGGACTTGGTAGTGGAATTATTTCTAGGTTCTCAACTTCCTTGACACAAAAATTACTGTCACTTCCCATTAATTATATATACATATATACATATGTACACACACATATAGGTAAACATATATATATCTTCTTAAAATATATTGATATATCCATGTATTGATATATATTGATATACATATATTTATTTAGGTACCTCTAGGCACATAGACAGAAATATCTGTGTATATCTATTTGTAGATAATAGGTATATCTACATATATCTATAGAATAGCTAGCTAGCTAGATATTTGGATGGATAGATAGATAGATAGAAAGATAGGCAGACAGACAGACAGACAGATAGATAGATAGATAGATGGACGGATGGATGAATAGACAGATGATAGATAGATAGATAGATAGATAGATAGATAGATAGATAGATAGATAGATAAAATAGACAGACAGACAGACACAACCTAATTCTGGAGGGAAGCTCATCCTTCAGGAGGATCTGGAAATCTTTATATAGAAAGTGGCACTTAAACCTTGTTTTAAAAGGAACTAGGAATTCTAAGAGATGGAGATTAGGAGAAAGTATATTTAAGATGGAACCATCATTTTTTAACAATTAGGGAATATAATCTAACACAATGGCCAGGTCTTAAAGTATGACTCATTCTATACCCAGAGTTCACCTCTTTTCTACTGAAAGGATGGTGATGTGTTTCACTATTAGACCTCTGAAGTCACCATTGGTCATCCATTAATCAGAGTTCTGTTGTCTTTTATTTTTTTTTAACCCTTACCTTCTGTCTTGGAATCAATACTGTGTATTGGTTCCAAGGCAGAAGAGTGGTAAGGGCTAGGCAATGGGGGCCAAGTGACTTGCCCAGGGTCACACAGCTGGGAAGTGTCTGAGGCCAGACTTGAACCTAGGACCTCCCGTCTCTAGGCCTGACACTCAATCCACTGAGCTACCTAGCTACCCCCAATCTGTTGACTTTTAATGTGATTTTTAAAATATTGTTGTGCTCATTTTTTTTAAACCCTTACCTTCCATCTTAGACTCACTACTATGTATTTGTTCCAAGACAGAAGAGTGGTAAGGGCTAAGCAATGGTTTTTAAGTGACTTGCCCAGGGTCACACAACTAGGACATGTCTGAGGTCAAATTTGAACCCAGGACCTCCCATCTCCAAGCCTGATTCTCACTCCATTGGGCCACCCAGCTGCCCTCATATTGTGCTCATTTTGTAAACTGTTAGGTTCCAATTACCTAATGTGTTTCTTAACATGTGATGTTTCCCAAATTCATCAGAGGGCTTAGCTCTTATCTCTCAAAGGAACAATTTTATACTTTATAAACCCACTTTATAAAAAATACATTTTCTTTCAACTAAACCCCTCTTTCTCCTTTCTCCTCCTCCTTACTACTAATAATTAGCATTTTATAGCCTTTTTACAAAGCACTATCTTTACAAAAGTTATCTCACTAAAGAAAACCTACTTTCCTTTGATTTTATTTGCACGTCCTCACAGACAGACAGACAGACAGACAGACACAGACACAGACACACACACACCCCTCTCCTAGTGACTCTTTAGCAACGACTAGTACCCCAGGAGTGCTGAAACATCGCCACTGTCATTTTTAGAGGCAGCCAGAACGAATTCATTTGCATGTTACCATGGAATTAGATCGAAAGTTACTATAAACAGATTTAAGCATTAACTGTCAAAAATGTTAGTGAACCCATTTTCAGTCTTAGCAATGCCAGAAACTTGAGATCTGCTAGAGCACCGTCCACATCAAACAGCCAACAAACACTTATTGCTAAGCACCTGCTTTGTAAAGTCTGGCACTGTGCCAACAGTGGGGGTCTGAGGAAAGGTAGAGGATAGTCCCTGACCTCCAGCAGACTACAATCTAATGGAGGAGAGAAGGCACAAATGCTGACGTACAAACCATCCGTATTCAACGCGGCAGGGACACAATCCAGTAGTCTGGTGCCCAAATTTCGTAAAATGCTTCAAAAGCCAAGATGGCTCACGTTTGTAGTAGTTAGAATCTTGAACCCTTGGATTACGTTTCCCACAATTCCCTTTTCCCTTTCGTGTACGTGCGCGACGGGAAAGGGGAATTGTGGGAAATGTAGTCCAAGGGTTCGAGATTCTAATTCCTTCCTGTTTGAATCATTCTGGTCCTCCTAGCAGGGCACGAGCCAGCAAAGTGTGGGTCAGTCGCACTGGTAATGCAATTGCTGATAGTAATACTCATGTTAATCATAGGAGGATGTCTATTTATGAAGGCTTGGTTTCGGTCATAAATGAATCATTTACACAAAACATACCTTACTGTTGTCTTCTCAAATACAGAACCAGCTTCCTGACTCATTCTAGGGAGATAATTTGCAGGGATAAAAAAGGGAGGAGGGAGGGAGGAAGAAAATGTGGCGAATGGATGTAGTCCCGCGTGATCTTTGATCTCACTGAAATAGTGTGGTAAAAGGAAGCCTGAAAACCTCAAGTTAGTCCTTTATCGAATCTGGCCTCAGACACTAGCCTAGCAACCCCAGGCAAGTCATTTAGCCCCATTGCCTAGCCCTTCCTGCCCCTCTGCCTCAGAACCAACACAGAGTACTGATTCTAAAATGGAAGGGAAGGGTTGAAAAAAAAATTAATCCATTGAAAAGGAAACCAGGGTCGCTTGGCTTTTGGCCCTATTTCCAGCACTTTGTAGTTGTGAGCACTTCATTTATTTGTGTCTCAATTTCCTCTTTTGGAGAATGGGAAAAGATGTCTGCATCCTAAATGCCCCAAAGAGGATAGCATGCATTGTAGTAGGAGAGTAGAAGAGAACTCTGAGAATGAAGATATTCCTAAAACAGGAAAGGCAGCATGACAGAGTGGATAGAGAGCCAGCCAGGAAGATGTGAGTTCAAATCTCACATCCAACACACTGTGTGACCCTGGGCATGTCACCTTATCTCTTAATGCCCCAGGCAACCCTCTGAGTTGTAGAGAGGTTGTAGAGAGGCTAAAGAGTTTCCTCACCTGGGAGTTCCTCAGACCAATAACCCCTACCCAAAATATGGCGCCATTGTCACACCTTCTGTCTACACCAGTGCTTTTCCTAATGGTATTTTGCCAACATTAGTTGTGTTTAAGGATGCTAATGTTATTGTCACCTCAATATTATCAGGAGAGCTGCACGGTGTACCAGGAGAACAGTGCGGTATAGTGGGAAAGCACAGGATTTGGAGTCAGAAGACCTGGATTTGAGTCCCATCTCTACCAATAACTAGCCATGGGACCTTGGGCAAGTCTCTTAAATTCTGTGAGCCTCAGTTTCCTCATCACTAAACTGGCTAGGATGCTATTTGCACTAACTAAATCATAGGATTTTCATGAGGATCATTTGATGAATGTGTAATAGCACTTTTTTTACTTGTATAGTACTTGTTGATGTAAGACATAATTCCGTTTTAAAAATAGAAGAGCTGAGACATAGAAAGGGAGACTTCTCATTGGAGATGTCAGCTTGGGGAAATTGTAGTGGTAGATCTAGGAAGAAATCTTGACTTCTAGCTACCTGCCCTGCACGTTGTTACATTATCTCCCACTCAGTTTTATAAAGTGCAAAATAGTGTTTGAAATAATTTGATTATTTAATTTAAGTTCAAGAGTAATAAATTGATTCCTCTCTTTTTTATTTCCATCTCTCACCTAGCCCACAAACGTCAGGAATCCAGAACTTGAACGAAATGGTCTGTATCCTACCTACACTGGCTTGCCAGGATCTCGACATTCTTGCATCTTTCCTGGACAGTATAACCCTTCTTTCATCAGTGATGAGAGCAGGAGACGGGACTACTTTTAACACCATGGATAATGGGAAACCACTCGGTGTTATTTACACATGAATTCTATCTACTCAAAGAATGGAACTAGGAAGACACCCTGCACACTTGCTTCTTCACAGACCATTCAGAGCTGAAGGCTACATGGCAGACAAGGGATGGGACAAAAGATTCCCGGATGGCAAAGACTGAAAGGAATGACTCCAATGGGAAGCTAAATCACAAGCTGCTCATTCTTTACTCTTCAGTGTTCATATGTGTTACTGTGAAATGTGATAATGGGTCAGTAAGAACAGATTTGCTTTGAGTGACATGTCATGGATGCTACCACTAGGAATGAGTGGAAATGGTGAGGTGCCATTTCAAAGACTCAGTTGGTTGATTTGTTTGTTTTTAAATTCACTTTACCAAACTCAACTTGTTCCAGAACAGAATCCTGGCTACTCTGGACAGCTCCACTAGAAGTTGTCATTGAATGATCACTTGCAGCAAAGTATTGATTGTTTTGAACTAATTTATTTCCATAATTACAGTTTTTCTCAGTGCCTGTGCTGAACCATGAGTGTATTCTCAATGTTCTCAGGAGTGTGAATTCAATGAGGGCCCCAAAGCACTAGAGAAATTTTGTTGTAACACTTCAGTCTTCTAATATGCTTCTTTTATTCTGTATTTTCGAGCCAAATGGAAAATGAGCTGAGCCCAGGATTTACTGTATCACAGAGGGTGACCCAGGAAGTGAGGTTATGAAGGGCCACAAATTGTTATGTGAAGTAAGTTTTTTTTTTTTTTTAATCAAGGCATTGACCCTTTACAAAAATGATTCCTTTTATGGAGCTTAAGAGTTTCTTTCAACAATTTGAGATCAAAGCAATATCCTGTAGAAAGTAACGGTCATGGAATCAGCTTTGAAATCAAAGTGTTAGTTCATCTACAGTTGGGACCAGTGGATATAATTTTTGGGGTGACAACAGGGTAGGTCCCTAGAAGAGGAGCACAGAGAGCTCGAAATATGCACTAACCATCTCCTGTCTATTTCCAGTCTATGAGAATGATGTAAAGCAAAACCATCCATTTTATGTCCATTGGCTTTGCCCTGGGCTCAGGTATATAACAGAGATCATCTCTGCTGAGAAAAGCTCTTATTTATAGGTTATAAGGATATTTTTTAGGGCAGGGGTGGAAGGTCTGTGGGAGTGGGGTAGAATTGGATATTTCATTGCTTTGGGGAAAAACCAGAAACAACTGTCTCCTGCAACTGGATATTGATAGCTGCTGGAGAAATTGGCTGAACAAGCAAGCTAGACTTCACTGAAATGTCCAGGACATTGGAAACCATACAAGCTCTTCATCAAAGATTAGATAGGCCTGACGGGGCCATCGGTGAGTTCTCCTTACATGTCTGTGCTGCCTGCATCAGTAGTCTTGTCCATAGGGCTCAATGTTCAACAATTGGTCACTGAACGCTGTTTCTTCCTTGAAGATGCAACATGTAAATTGTTTTCTCTTGTCCATCAGTCTGCCCTTATTTATATTACTCTGCAGTTTCCCTGAAGTCAGGCAGTATTTCAGGGAATGTTATCAGATAGCTAAGGATTTCTAGGCAACTGAAGGCTTCAATGTCTGCTCTTTGGAAAAGGTCCTATGGATCTATTTATTATGCCCATGATCGAGGACCTCCATTGCTCACTCACCTGAGCAGCACCCAGTGTCTGGAACGATTCCAATTCTATTTCCCAAATAATATCTAAGTGTCCAGATAAGGTAAAGAAAGAACGATTTTGGAAAACTGTTGCCAACACTTAGGTGAAGTCTAACGGCAACATATTTTTTTCTGGAAATGGCATAAGCATTTTGGAAGCAGTTACTTTTGCTTCACAGAGGAATGGTTACTTCTGGGTTATTGTAGCTCTTCAAAATGCAATACGATAGGACAAGCCACTTAAAATGCTTTCTGTAGAGCATGACATTATTCTAGTAGCACTGCTTGGATGAATGCATGTGCTTTTCCATTGGTCCCTCGATTCTCTGTCTCTTTCTGTCTGTCTGTCTGTCTGTCTGTCTGTCTGTCTGTCTGTCTGTCTGTCAGTCTTTACTCTCATAAATATAGCTCTGCCATTGCAGAGAATGCTAGTTGGGTGCAATGCACCTTAGTAGTTAAAACAAATTGGCCCTCACTTCCCAGGATGTGAGCAGAAGTCAGGTTCCACTGATGAATGCAATGGTTTTTTTAAAGGCATTAAAAACTTCCTTCTGAATCATGGGTGAGATCTTCCATGACTTTGTCAGCCTACAGTAATGCTTTCCGCCTTGCTGTCTCCCCTCCTGCTGACCAGCTTAGAGTCACTACATTCTCTGGTCCTTTTAATTATGGCGCTTCACTGCAGCCTGAGACCTGTTCTTGCCATGATGGGAATGAGTAAGAGGAGCCAGGTAGGGGATGCAGATGTTGGGTAGAGCCTAGACGATGACAAGCACAACCTGCTGCTTCAGGGCAGTCAGGGGGTTGGATGGCCTCTGATGCATGGGGCAAGTCATCGCCCCCTGTCTTAGGGGGACCAGCTGCCACAAGATGGCTTTGCTCCGTCTCAGAGAAGGCTCTGTGAATCTGTTTTGAGCTGAAGTCTAAAGGAGAGAACAAGGTGATGACCAGGACTTTTCCTCCACTGATAGGACTTTAGAGAGGAAGATGCTTCACGTGAAGAGGAGGGTTTTCAGAAAGTTTGCCTCGCATGGTATCTGCACATACCACCCAGTGATGGGGGAGACAAGGAGGTCTGGGGAAGTTTACTCCGGAGGTTAATTGTATGGAGAGAAGTGTTTTGTGAGCTGTAGAACTCCCTTCTCCAGTCTGAGCATGGGAGCATAGCTTTGGAACCAGAAGGGATCTTAGAAGAGACCAACTAATCTTCCCCCCTCATTTTACGGAGGAGGAAACTGAGGTACAAAAGAGATTAAGTGACAGCCAAGGGCACAAGAAAGGAGGAAAGAACATCTGCTAAGCTTTCTGCTCACAGAGTTAACAACTCAAATATTGATGATGTGTCTACTGGATGCAAACTGGGGGCAGATTGTGGGGACAGTCTGGTACTCCTGTTTTTTACTGACCCAGATGATGCCTGTGTGGAGAGCAAGACTGGGCAACTGCAGTTTAAGTTCTTTCCACTTGATTGCCCAAACAAGGGCGAGGCCGTATCAGGAAGAACAGTGATTCTTAGGATGTATGCAGCTACTCTCCTTCCACTGCCCCCCTTGCTCTCCATGTCACTCCCCTACTCTGGAATTTATGACTCATATTGGGGAAAAAGGAGGGAGGAAGTTGTGAGCAGTTACATGGAGATAAAATGAGATTCTAAGCTGGGTCTGTGATGCATCGATAATGCAAGACCTCGATTAAATGGGTGAAACTGAGCAAGAGATTAATGAAGCCTTTGTTGGATTCAGAGGCCTCCCTTCTGCCTCAGAATGAAGTCCTTCCTTCATGTCACCTGATTTCCATGGACCCTAGTCCTTGGTTACTCAACAGAGACGAGACTAGGACAGCTGAATATGCTTCTTGTCAGACTGCCTGCTTTCTTGGTTTCTCTTCCAAAGGGGACAATTGTGGCATTCAAGTAAAAGGAAGTTGTTACCAAGAAATTCATAGAAGCAATCTTGAAATCCTTTGAATAGTTGCAATGTGTTATTGGCATTCCATCCAGCAATAACCAAATAATTGTGTTTAGGAATAAAAAAGTTAAGAAGTAGGCATGTGGTTCTTGTTTTCCATAAGGTGTTTTAAAACGGTTTATTTTTACGACTTGGTTTTGTCATTTGATACCATTATGAAAACAGGAACCTTAGTGTTGCCTACCTAGCAAGCATATTGGCATGTAGCTTTGTTTGTCAAGAGATAGTGTGGTGGTGTTTTTTACAGACAGACTTCTGTGACCTAATGAGGAGGAGAGTCACCTTGGGAGGATGCATACTTATTCCAAGATGATAGCCATCACTCAAAACCCTTTTGGAACTCTTTTCTGGATTGCTTTCAGAGCTTCCAGCACATTCTTTTGACTGTTCCCAGTGGGGGCAAATATTCATCCTTCAAAGGTGGGGCATAACTTTTAAAAACAACCAGAAGTCTTGGGGAGAGTCTAGTGATAAAATGGATGAACAAGGTGGGTAGTACCAACATTGGGGAAAAATATGGGGTGAGTATCAGGTAACAGAACTATTTTTGGGGGTGGGACTCGAGCTGCCTCTGAAAATAGCTCCCAGATAGGCTCACTGTGAGTTTAAACAATGGTAATCAATACCATTAGAATAAATGTACACTCTTAAGGTGACTACTTTGAAGGGGACGTAACTCATTTGGGCACATAGAACTCTGGCTGTGTTAAGAATAAAAATCAGCCATATCATTTTATAGTCACAACTTATATTATGGGTCTTTGGCACTTCCCTTGTGTGACTGTGCCCATTGGGAAGGTATACACTGGACTCTGAGACCTTGGCTCAGCTAGACCAAGAGAATTCAGTGTTACACAGTTTAGGCACTCTTGGCATATCTCAGCCCAACAGCCACCCAGCTAAGGCACCAATGGCTCATTATGTGTAAATTTGCACCTAAAGTTTTTGATAGGGACAGCTCAATGAAGTGCTCAGACTGCAAAATGAATGCCAGGTTCCAATGATTCAAGCAGTATTTCCTCTTTATTGAGCTGAAGCTGTAGGCCCTTCTGGGGAGAAGATCAGTACTCTTCAGACTTCCAGAAAGACAATGGATGCTTTCTTGGAGCTTCCCTCTCAGTGTGTCCTGTCTTGTCCCAAATATGCAGGACGTTGGACATCTAAGGACCACCTGATTCAGCCACTGGTGAAATATTTCGCTTCCTAATTAACTATTCACAGCAAAATCTTTTCCTTGGGTGGGATGTGTATATGTGTGTGTGTGTATGTTGAGGATGAGGTTGGAGCTCTTTTTTAGAGTGAGGAAGAATGTGAATTTCAATGCCAAATGCTTTGTTTTTCTCCTGTCCTATAAAAGATATCTCTCTTCCCTTCCCTTACTACAACAGTTTTCAGGAGGAAAAAAGTATTTCTTTTCTTCTTTCATCGAATGAACCATTCCTCCAGGAGCTCCCTGGGAGCCAGAGATGAGGGGGGGGTGTAGAATATATGCACATGTACATATACATATATATATACATATATATGATACACATGTGGAAAGAGGAAGATACATATTTTACACTGTAAGATATGGAAATGTATATGTTCATCTTTGCTCTCTGAGCCTCCAAAGAAATAGGATAATACATCTCACGAAAGTCATATGGATTAATTTGTTTAACTAAAACAACCTTTTTCTCAGTGGGATCACAATTCATCACTCTAGAGATTCATGTTTCACCCCAAAGGATATTTGTGAGTCAAGGGGTGGATGACTTGGATGTAGAGAGGCAACGGTGGTACTGAATTTAAAAACAGCCTTGAGATAGGCAACTAGCAGTCACATCGTTGGCCTCTCCCCTCCATGGAGCCTTGTCGCTCATACCTGCACCCCCGCCCCATCTCCACCTCTCCAAACCCAACCTTGTCTCCTCCATGATAGTCTATGTAGTAGGAATCTAATGTGGTGGTCCAGGTTGCTGTGGATCTTTTGTTTTATTACCTTTCCAGTTCAATTAAGCATACCATTGGTAGATGTGCTTTGGGGAACTGATCCCCACCTTCTTGCCTCCCCCTTTGCAAACCAATGAACGTGGAGCACCTGGTTTGTTGTTTTAAGAGCCCTCCCTGAGGATATTTGTTATTTAATGTTGTATCATAATGGCAACTTCCACTAATAATTCAGTACTGTAGCAGAAAAGTGTGATTTGTAAGAATTGGGTTATTTTTATACTTCTATCCACTATGTCTGGCGTTCTAGTCAGTAATATGATGCAATAAAAAAATTCCTATCACCTTCAGTGTTAACTCTTGTGTGTTGAATAGAAACGGGTATCTGTCATCTCATCTCTATGGGGAGGGACACTCTCTCCACACGTATAGTCTTTTGAGCTATCAGGAATGTTCAAGGCCATCTGATCTAAACCTCTTATTTTACAGAGAAACAAACTGAGACTCAAACAGGTTAAGTGACTTACGTAAGTTCACATTACAACAGGAGTCAAAGGCTAGATCCAGGATTCCAACTAAAGTCATCTGACTTGAAATCCACTGTTTATCTATTGTTCCAAACTACCTTTACTAATCATAGTCCCTCCCTCCCTTTTAAAAAAGCTGTTACCTTCTGTTTTAGAATCATTACTAGTATCTGTTTCAAGACAGAAGAATGGAAGGACTAGGCAATGGGGGTTAAGTGACTTACCTAGGGTCACACAGCTAGGAAGTGTCTGGGGCCAGGTTTGAACCCAGGACCTCTTGTCTTTAGGCTTGGCTCAGTCCATTGAACTATCCAGCTGCCCCTCCCCTCCCTTTTTAACTTTTACCTTCCATCTTAGAATCAATATTGTGTATTGGTTCCAAAGCAAAAGAGTAGTAAGGGCTAGGCAATGGGAGTTGTGACTTGCCCAGGGTTCTATCTTTTTAATGTGTCTGATTTCTGCTTGTGTTCTTCTAAAGATGTTCCCTAGATGACTTACTCAACATTCTATGATGGAATTATTTAAGTATTCTACTTTCTCTTTTGTTTATCTGGGAGGTTAACATTTTTTTAAATATTCATCTGTTTCACTTAGATGGTCAGACTAACTGATATATATTTGGGCAAAATAACTCCCAATAATTGCTTTAATTTCTTCTTCATTGATTGTGATTTCACCTGTTTCATTTTTGATACCAGTAATTTGTTATTTGACATTCTAGAAGCCTTCCCCTGTGTCTCTCCATGTGTCTAACTTTTGTATAACCTATATATGTGTATATGTAGGAGTATAAATTTTGAGCTAGAAGAAAGCTTAGAGGCCATGGAGCCCACCCCACCCCATTTTACAAACCCTCCCCCAGAGTTCTGATACCCTTAAGTTGATTGGGGGGGTAGCATTTAGACCAGTGATGGTGAACTTATGGCATGGGTGCCAAAGATGGCACACAGAGCACTTGCTGTGGGCATGTGGTTTGCCCCCCAGAGTTTGTTACTAGAAAGGCAGAGGGACTCAGATGGAGTTCCTGCCCTCCCCCTCTCCACCATGCCTGATGACATTTTTTCACATCCATGTCCCTCTGCCCAGCAGCCAATGGAAGGGGTGGTGGTGGCTCACATGCAGCAGAACTGGAGGGGAGCAGAACCCATGGACACTCCCCTCCCCCTCTCTAAACTCCATGAGGATATTCCTCACTTACCCTGCCCCTCCACCCAGCAGTCCAATGGGAGTGCTCACTCCCTCCCCTTTGTCAGGTAAGGTGGGGCGGGGCATGCCCAGCACTGTGGGGAGCACAACAGGCTGTCTTAGGGGTGGGGTGGGGTGGGGACAGATTCTCTATCACTGGTCTAGGCTCTCTGCAAATGACTTTAACCTCCATTGATGGTGTCTCAAATGTAGGGGGGCAGAGTACTCCCTAGTACCATTGAACCTTTGAGAGTTATGAGTACTAACAAAGGAATGTGTACTTCAGAAGGTATAATCACAAATATACAGACTTATTTCCCAACAGGCAAGAGGTTTATTCTTTCCCCTCTCCCATCTCCACACTACTCATCCCACCCCTGTTTATACACCTCAGTCTCTGGCAGAGAAAGGACTTAAGTTCATGGCTCAGCTCAATTCCTAGGGAGCCTGGAACTCTAGTTCCAAGTCCACCCCCACCCCCCCACTCCCCAGGCTGGGTTCCTGGGCACTCCGGCTTCTGAAGGCTTCCATGCCAAACTGGACAGTTGTATCCTCCCACCTGCAATGCTGTCTCCAGGGTTGTCATGGCTTAAACTCCTGGGTCCTGTGAGAATCACTTCTGGCAACCTAAAAGTGAGGGGGACAAACAACACAGAACAGAAACAATCCTGTACCCAACTCTAAGAGGCAGTGTGAAAGAGGGAGAGCTGGGGAAGGAAGGAAGTCTTTCTCTCACCAGTTCAGTTTCTGATACCCATGCTATGAATGAACTGGGGTAATGAATGAATGAAGCCAAGAAAGTCTAGAAAGAACATCAGAAAGAGGGGCAAAAGAGAACATGATCATCTCGGTCTTGCTGCTTTTAAAGATCCAGGCAGCCTATCAAAGGAGACTCACCCATGTGGTAGGGTACTGGAGGCTGCCAATGGGCAATATGAACATCTCCAATGACCTTTCAAAGATACTTCCATGTAAAACAAACTAGATGTACCCCAATAAGTCTGACTTATACACATATGAGGAAACCAAGGTGCAAAAAAACCACGTTTCTTTCTTCTTTCATAATGCCCCATCCCTCCAAGTATTTGCTTAGTCACAGCACTTTGTAGTAGGATTTGAATCCAAGTCTTCCTGACTTCAAACTCAGTATTCTATCCCCTAAACTTCTCCAAGAGTCACAAGAGGGCATTGCCCAGATAATATATTTTAATGATAAAGTAAATAGTTCTGTTTTGAGCTCTGAGGTTGTTCCATTTGGGATGAAGAAGAGACCAATGTGGGGTCTCTTAGACTTAGAGACAAAAAGAGACTTAGATTTCTAAGAGTCCTTAGTGTCTCTCTGCAATGGAACACATTAATTTCTATTGCGACTCCAACTTCATGAGCTAAATTAATGACTCAAGTTCTAGGAAGTAGCTCAATAGACGTTCAGGGGCAATGTCCCCATGATTCATTGCTGTATGGTAAATTAAATTATAGAATCATCTCTTCAGATCCAGAAGGGATCTTAAAAGACAACTAAGTCAAACTTTTTTTCTAGGTGAGGAAATTGAAGCCATGAGGTATTAGGTGACTCACCCAAAGTTGTACATAGTTTAAGTGGCAGAATAGATTCTTTGGATTTGATCAGTGTTTCATTGGACTTTGAACACGGTCTATGGATTCATAGTCATATGGATTCATATCTCCACCTGGTCTCATCTAAATATGGGAATAGGGACAGGTCCTGCCAAGGAGGGATATTTGAATGGTCTTTCTTATCGGGGAGAGGGGAAAGAGGAGAAACAGAGGAGGCCTAAGACTTATCAATATGGCACCATGAGCCATTAGATATCAACCAGAGTTCTTAGGAGTTCCTGGTTCATAAGACAACAACTAAGTAGATTCATAATCCTAATAATAGCCTTTTGAACTCATATTGGAATGAGCAGCCACAGTCAAACACATGTACTCTGACCTCAAAATTGTGATGTCAGTGGTCCTCTTTGAAAAATAAGGAAGAACAATAGAATGCTTTACAACCTTCAAAGAACCTTAAAGATAGGTAGTGTGGCAGTTATTATCCCAGTAATAATAATAACGTTTATACAGTACTTTACAAAATATTATCTCATTGTATCTTCAAAATAACCTTGGTGTGGGAGCCATCAAAGACCATGCTATTTGACATGGTCACATGTGGAAACCAGGGACTGCAAAGCAGCCCCCAGGAAAGATGAAACACCCATTCAACCCCCCTGAGTGACTTTCCTTATTAACATCCCCTTATTATGATTATTATTCTTACTTAGCCCCAGGAAAAAATAGATGAGAGCAACATGCTTACAGGGTTAATAGAGATGTCCTACTCTGTCCCCCCAGAATATCACCAGGAGATTCCACTTATAAAATTAAACTTAAGTATTCTTATGTACCCACTTAGATAGGACCCTCTGTTTTAGGCATGAAACTTCTGTCAAATCTGTGATCAGAATTCCCCAACCTAAAACTGGGCCATGTTGATCTGACCCACTAACCCTGCACTTAGCAACAGTATTTTTGTTGACTATCTCTTTAGGCTTCATGTCTGTTGTTAGGATATATGGAAACATGTATGTTGAAAATTAAATGGTGTGCCAAGTAGATATCTGACCATGAGGGTATAAAATAAACCCAAGCTTCAGCCAAGGCAGAGCAGCTTTTCCTGTGAAACCTGTGCTGTGGGTTGAATATGAAAGCTGTGTCCCATTCATCATGCCGCTGACACCATCCCACCTCCAAGACCCCATCCCCTGTGGGAGGCAGGACCACTCCACAGCACCTTGGAAAATAGGTGTTGTTATTATCCCTGTTTTATAAATGAGGGAACTGAATCTGAGAAAATGGGAGGGATATGCATAGGGTCACAGGACTAGTCCTTTCCTGAGGCCAGATTTGAATTTCAATTTTCCTGACTCCAGATCTAGTGCTCTCCCACCAAGCCATTCTACCAGTCTTGACAAAGGAAGAGAATGAGTCTCCAAGAGGCTGAGGGTCATAGATTTCAGTCACACCATATCTAAGTGCCTTAGATCAGACTCAAACTCAATCCATTAACAAACATTTATTAAGTGCCTAATATGGATCAGGCCCTGTGATGTAAGACAGTGGTAATAAAAACAAAAAAAATGATGCAGTCTCTGCCCTCATGGAGCTTATAGTCAATGAGAGTAGGCAACATGTACACAGTATAGTAGTTAAAGAATAAATAAATTGAATAAAAATAATAAGGAAAATATATAACTAACTCACAAATAAATAAATACAAGGAATACTGTAAGAAATGATGAAAAGACAGATTTTAGAAAAGTATGGAAAGATTTGCATGAAATAATGAAGAATAAAATGAGCAGAACCAAGAGCATGTTGTATATAGTAATAGCAACAGTGTTCAAAGAATTAATGAGAATGACTGAGTTATTATGAATTATGTGGACAGTCAAATCAATTTTAAAGGACCTATAAAGAAAGATGTTATCCGTCTCCAGAGAAAGAACTTATATGCGAAAATATAGTTTACTCTGTCTGTCTGTCTGTCTCTCATTAAGTATTATGGGACTTTAAATGATGTTTGTGTCTGATTCCAGAAAAAGGAACTGACAATAAGCCATTGATCAGTGTGGAAAAGCACAGGATCATGGATGCCAACAACCTCTGTGAGGGTGATGAGTATCAATGCCAAGGTAGAGGACCTGTCTCAGGGAACTTGAGGAAGTGGCTGTTCAGCAGGATCTGAAGCTGGACTTCCCAGTTTTCTGCCTTTAAGATATGAGACTAAAATATATCTCTATTTGGCTTTAACTCTGGCTTGCTATCCCTCTAATTGCCATAGAAATCAGACCAGAGGATCATATTTCCCTTTTTGTCAGTCTTTTGTCCCTCCTTTCTTTTTTAGTATGGCAATTTTCTATATGGCTGATGGTGGGTAACTGCAATATTGCTGCACCTGTCCTACATGCTTGTAGGATATAAGCTATCTTGATTAGACCTTGTTAGTGAATCAAAGACTTATTATGATTTTAATTTATACTTATAATACTATAAACATATGATTTTTAATATATGCATTTTTAAATTTAATTTTCTCTTGTTTGGGAGAGAATGGATTAATATGTTATTTATTTTTTTTAAATCAGTAACCTAACTTTTATTTTAGCCATACATATTGTATCATTTCTATTGTTGATGCATGTTCTCATGAGGAGGAGATTGTGTAATTATCCTAAAAGTTCAAAGTCTAAGGTCTTTTTTAGGAAATTTTAGGAAAAGATAATCTCTAATACCCTGGACCAGGAAAGATTTTCTGGAGAAGATGCTGTGAGGATGCTTGTAGAAGTCAAACATTACATTATGAGATTCAGGGTGAACCTTTGGACATAATGAACTGAACTGAGCAGGGTTGAGCCCCACCACCTTCATTTATCTTGATTGTAAACACTTATGCCAAACAAGGAAATGGCCCCAGTAATTCTTTGTCAATGTGCCTATCAATCATTTTTCTCTCTCCTCTTTCTTTTAATTACTCAAATGTAACTCCCTCCATCAAATATACAATATCTTTTGTGCTCTTATGCTCCCTGATGAAGAAATCCTAAATGTATAGATTCCATATGTGGAATGATTCACTGGGGAGGTCTATATGTTAATCTCCCAGAGAACTAAAAGTGGGGAGATTTAACATGCTGGCCTGCCAAAGAATTGGGGTGGGGGGGTGGGAATTGTATAAATTAAATATCTTGGGGACCTCCAATGCAGTCCAATCCAGAAACACTTAACATAGGAATCCAGCAGCTGGACCATCAAAAAGTCCCATTGGCCAATTGAAGGATCTGGGGAAGAAGCTTGGGTGAGGCTTGGAAAGCCATCTCAGGAACTTGGTTTCTTTCTTGGCTCCTGTCCCCTCCCCTACCCCACCTCTGATCTTGAGTCATCTTGACAGCTCTTATCTTGCTTTAATTTCTAGAAAGTGTCAGTGTGGGGAACCCTGTATAGGGCTAGAATCTGGGACCTGCTCTTACTTTAAGTTAGAAAGGCTGGAAACCTTATTTCTCTTTTTCTTTCTGTTTACTAATAAATACTTATAAATTTAGTATAAAGTCTACCAGATTCCTTTCTATTCACAATGCTATATACATATAAACACTAACAAAGGCCAAGATTTGACATATATGTGGGGTTTGGAAGGAGGGAAACAGCTTGAAATTCAAATATAACAAAAAATAAAACCAAATTAATATTAAAAAGAGAATAAATAGACTTCCGGGTAATCATGACTGCAATCTAGATGCCACACGCTTCCTCTCCCTGGCACCAAATGAAATAGACTACATCAAAGGAGCATAAAAATCACCTTTGGAGGAACAGAAAGACTCCCCAGTACTCCCCAGTACACCACAGAGGTGAAGGTACGTGGGGTTTGAACATTTCCACACTATAATAAGAAGAAGGAAAAGCTTGCACAGAAACGTGAACTGAGCCGCCCTTCCCCCCCACCCCCCACCTCCCACACCAAACCAGAGTGAACTACCGGACTGCTCACTGGGACAGTGAGTGAGTGGGGAACGTCTCTGTCTGGGGGGGGGGCACTCCAGGGTCCTTGGGATCTGGGGACTGCCAGGAAAAAACATCTCAGGGCGGTTTCATGGGAGAATCCTGCGCTGAGCATGGGCCGTAGAGCCTTACTTGGGGCGGTTGTGCTGAGCATCTGGGCGGAGCTAAACACCAGGGGCGGACCACGTGCTGATTATCTGGGTGGAGCTGAACACCTGGGCACTTTGGCTGTGATCAGGGGCCCAGCACTCTAAGAAACCTCGGAGGCTGGGAAGAATTAGTCTGAGGCAACCTAAATTCACAGAAAACCTGCCCATATCACCCAGACCCCAGACCAAAAAGGAAAGGGGAATAAAACCACCAAAGGGATGGCTCACATGGCCCAAAATCAAGCCTCCAGGAAGAAAGGGAAAAAGGTGACTACTGAAAACTTTTATGGTGGAAGAACCCAAGGAAAAGAAGAGAAAGAGTACGAAATCCAAAAAAAAAAAAAAATCAGAACATGCCTCCCAAAATGGAAACTATCAACAAGCTCTGGAAGATCACAGACTGGAACTTACCCAAAAGATGGAAACCTGGAAAGAAAAATGGGAGAAAGAGATCAGCAGTCTGACAGATAAGACTGCTCAATTGGAAAAAGAGCTCGAAGCATCCAATAGAAGGGCAGACAAAGCTGAAAAGCAAAACCAGTCCCTAATGACCAGAATTAAGCAACTCGAAGAAAGTGAGATCATAAAACAGCAAGAATCAATAAAGCAAACCCCAAAAATTAATGAGTTAGAAGAAAACATAAAATATCTCACTGAAAAGGTCACAGACTTGGAAAACAGAGGAAGAAGAGACAACTTCCGAATTATTGGTCTCCCAGAAAAACCAGAGATAAACAATAAACTCGATATTATTCTACAGGAGATTATAAAAGAAAATTGCCCCCATGTTCTGGAGCAAGGGGCAAAATAGAAATAGAAAGGGTTCATAGAACACCCTCTATACTAAATCCACAAAAGACAACCCCTAGGAATGTAATTGCCAAATTCAAGAGCTTCCAAGAAAAGGAGAAAATCCTACAAGAAGCCAAGAAGAAAAGCTTCAGATATAGGGGGGCTCCCATAAGGATCATACAGGACTTAGAGGGAAACACATTAAGAGACCACAAAGCATGGAACACAATATTTAGAAAGGCAAGAGACCTGGGTCTCCAACTAAGAATCAACTACCCAGCAAAACTGACTATATACTTCCAGGGGAAAGTATGGGCATTCAACAAAATAGAAGATTTCCAAGCATTTGATAAGAAAAGACCAGAACTTAGTGGAAAACTTAATATCCAAGCACAGAAAACAAGAGAAACATGAAAAGGTAAATATGAAAGAAAGGGAAAAGGAGATAAATCTTATCTTTTTGTTTAAGTCAAACTCTCTTCTATAAGGACTACATTTACATCAAATTATATATATTAATATGTGGGGAAAATGTTTTGTGTAACCCTCAAAAATTGTATGCATCATAAGATTAGTTAGAAGAAACATGCTTAGGGAAAGATTGGGGCATTAAGAAGATTTGGGGAAAGTGGGGGCAAAGAAAGGAAAAGGGAGGGGGGAACCATCGATAACACTAAGATTTACTTCAAGAAATAGGGGAAGACTTAATAGAATAATCTTTCCCATATAAAGATACACATGGGAAGGGGAGGGGAAGAACTCTCATATGAGAAGGAGAGGAAGAGAGCGTGAAGTGGAATTACTTAAACCTTACTCTCAGTGAAATCAAATCTGAGAGGGAAGAACATCTAGATCCAGTGGGATCCTGAATTCTATCTTATCCAAAAGGGCAAGAAAGAAAGGAAAATTGAGGAGGGGGAGGGGAGGGAGTATAAAAAGGGAGGAAAGGAGAGGGGGGAGGGAAAGGGAGCATAAAAATGGAGGGGCTAGAAAGGGAAGCATATCAAGGGAGGGGACTAGGGGGACTGACCTAAAGTAAATCACTGGTTCAAAAGGAGATAGCTAAAGAAGAAAGGTCAGAACTAGGGGAAGATATCAAAATGCCAGCGAATCCACAAATGACAATCATAACTTTGAACATGAATGGGATGAACTCACCCATAAAATGTAGACAAATAGCAGATTGGATTAGAACCCCAAACCCTACCATTTGTTGTCTTCAAGAAATACATATGAGTCGGGTTGACACTCACAAGGTTAGAATTAAAGGTTGGAGTAAGACCTTTTGGGCCTCAACTGATAGAAAGAAGGCAGGAGTTGCAATCATGATATCTGTCAAAGCCAAAGCAAAAATAGACCTGATCAAAAGGGATAGGGAAGGTAAATATATTCTGTTAAAAGGGAGTATAGACAATTAGGAAATATCACTAATCAACATGTATGCACCAAATGGTATAGCATTCAAATTTTTAATAGAGAAACTAGGAGAATTGAAGGAGGAAATAGACAGTAAAACCATATTAGTGGGAGACTTGAACCAACCACTATCAAATTTAGATAAATCAAACCAAAAAATAAACAAGAAAGAGGTAAAAGAGATGAATTAAATCTTAGAAAAATTAGAGTTAATAGACATATGGAGAAAAATAAATAGGGACAAAAAGGAATACACCTTCTTCTCAGCACCACATGGCACATTCACAAAAATTGACCATACATTAGGTCACAGAAACATGGCACTCAAATGCAGAAAAGCAGAAATAATAAAGACAGCCTTTTCAGATCACAAGGCAATAAAAATATTGATCGGTAAGGGTACATGGAGAGCCAAATCAAAAATTAATTGGAAATTAAATAATATGATACTCCAAAATCGGTTAGTTAGAGAAGAAATCATAGAAACAATTAATAATTTTATTGAGGAAAATGACAACAGCAAGACATCCTTTCAAACCTTATGGGATGCAGCCACAGCAGTACTTAGAGGAAAATTCATATCCCTGAGTGCATATATTAACAAATTAGGGAGGACAGAGATCAAGGAATTGGAAATGCAAATCAAAAAACTTGAGAACAAACAAATTAAAAACCCCCAGAAGAAAACCAAACTAGAGATCCTAAAAATTAAGGGAGAAATTAATAAAATCGAAAGTGACAGAACTATTGAGCTAATAAACAAGACTAGAAGCTGGAACTTTGAAAAAAGAGACAAAATAGACAAAGTGCTGGTCAATCTAATTAAAAAAAGGAAAGAAGAAAGGCAAATTAACAGCATCAAGGATGAAACGGGGGACATCACCTCCAATGAAGAGGAAATTAAGGCAATCATTAAAAACTACTTTGCCCAACTATATGGCAATAAATATATCAACCTAGGTGATATGGATGAATACTTACAAAATATAAGTTGCCTAGACTAACAGAAGAAGAAATAGATTTCTTAAATAATCCCATATCAGAATTAGAAATCCAACAGGCCATCAAAGAACTTCCTAAGAAAAATTCCCCAGGGCCTGATGGATTCACCAGTGAATTCTATCAAACATTCAAAGAACAGCTAATCCCAATACTATACAAACTATTTGACATAATAAGCAAAGAGGGAGTTCTACCAAACTCCTCTTATGACACAAACATGGTACTAATTCCAAAGCCTGGCAGGCCAAAAACAGAGAAAGAAAATTATAGACCAATCTCCCTAATGAATATAGATGCAAAAATCTTAAATAGGATACTAGCAAAAAGACTCCAGCAAGTGATCAGAAGGGTCATCCACCATGATCAAGTAGGATTTATACCAGGGATGCAGGGCTGGTTCAATATTAGGAAAATTATCCACATAATTGACCACATCAACAAGCAAACCAACAAGAACCACATGATTATCTGAATAGACGCAGAAAAAGCCTTTGATAAAATACAACACCCATTCCTACTAAAAACACTAGAAAGCATAGGAATAGAAGGGTCGTTCCTAAAAATAATAAACAGTATATATCTAAAACTATCAACTAATAATCATCTGCAATGGGGATAAACTAAATCCATTCCCATTAAGATCAGGAGTGAAACAAGGATGCCCATTATCACCTCTATTATTTGACATTGTACTAGAAACACTAGCAGTAGCAATTAGAGAAGAAAAAGAAATTGAAGGCATTAAAATAGGGAAGGAGGAGACCAAATTATTGCTCTTTGCAGATAACATGATGGTCTACTTAAAGAATCCTAGAGATTCAACCAAAAAGCTAATCAAAATAATCAACAACTTTAGCATAGTTGCAGGATACAAAATAAACCCACATAAGTCATCAGCATTTCTATATAATTCCAACACAGCTCAGCAGCAAGAACTAGAAAGAGAAATCCCATTCAAAATCACCTTAGACAAAATAAAATACTTAGGAGCCTATCTCCCGAGACAAACACAGGAACTATATGAACACAACTACAAAACACTCTCCACACAACTAAAACTAGACTTGAGCAATTGGAAAAACATTAACTGCTCATGGATAGGACGAGCCAATATAATAAAAATGACCATCCTACCCAAACTTATTTATCTATTTAGTGCCATACCCATTGAACTCCCATAATATTTCTTTACTGATTTTGAAAAAACCATAACAAAGTTCATTTGGAATAACAAAAGATCAAGGATATCCAGGGAAATAATGAAAAAAAAATACAAAGGAAGGGGGCCTTGCAGTCCCAGATCTCAGGCTATATTATAAAGCAGCGGTCATCAAAACAATTTGGTACTGGCTAAGAGACAGAAAGGAGGATCAGTGGAATAGACTGGGGGCAAGTGACCTCAGCAAGACAGTATACGATAAACCCAAAGATCCGAGCTTTGGGGACAAAAATCCACTATTTCATAAAAAACTGCTGGGAAAATTGGAAGACAGTGTGGGAAAGATTAGGAATAGATCAACACCTCACACCCTACACCAAGATAAATTCAAAATGGGTGAATGACTTGAACATAAAGAAGGAAACTATAAGAAAATTAGGCAAACACAGAATAGCATACATGTCAGACCTTTGGGAAGGGAAAGACTTCAAAACCAAGCAAGACTTAGAAAGAGTTACAAAATGCAAAATAAATAATCTGGAATACATCAAATTGAAAAGTTTTTTGTACAAACAAAGCCAATGTAACCAAAATCAGAAGGATAGCAACAAATTGGGAAACAATCTTAATAGAAACCTCTGACAAAGGTTTAATTACTCAAATTTACAAAGAACTAAATCAATTGTACAAAAAATCAAGCCATTCTCCAATTGATAAATGGGCAAGGGACATGAACAGGCAGTTCTCAGCCAAAGAAATAAAAACTATTAATAAACAAATGAAAAAGTGCTCTGCATCTCTTATAATCAGAGAGATGCAAATCAAAACAAATCTGAGGTATCACCTCACACCTAGCAGATTAGCTAACATGACAGCTATGGAAAGTAATGAATGCTGGAGGGGAGGTGGCAAAGTGGGGACACTAATTCATTGCTGGTAGAGTTGTGAATTGATCCAACCATTCTGGAGGGCAATTTGGAACTATGCCCAAAGGGCGATGAAAGACTGTCTGCCCTTTGATCCAGCTATAGCACTGCTGGGTTTGTACCCCAAAGAGATAATAAGGAAAAAGACGTGTACAAGAATATTCATAGCTGCACTCTTTGTGGTGGCCAAAAACTGGAAAACGAGGGGATGCCCATCAATTGGGGAATGGCTGAGCAAATTGTGGTATATGTTGGTGATGGAATACTATTGTGCAAAAAGGAATAATAAAGTGGAGGAATTCTATAGACTGTAACGACCTCCAGGAAGTGATGCAGAGCGAAAGGAGCAGAACCAGGAAAACATTGTACACAGTGTGTACATTGTGGTACATTGTGGTACAATCGAAGGTGATGGACTTCTCCATTAGTGGCGGTGTAATGTCCCTGAACAATCTGCAGGGATCTAAAAAACACTATCCTCAAGCAGAGGATAAACTGTGGGAGTAAAAACACCAATGAAAAGCAACTGCTTGACTACAGGGGTTGAGGGGATATGACTGAGGAGAGACTCTAAATGAACACTCTAATGCAAATACCAACAACAGGGAAGTGGGTTCGAGTCAAGAACACATGCGATAACCAGTGGAATCGTGTGTCGGCTATGGGAGAGGGAAAGGTGGGGGGAGGGGGGGCGGGGAGGAAAAGAAAATGATCTTTGTTTCCAGTGAATAATGTTTGGAAATGACCAAATAAAATAATGTTTAAAATTAAAAAAAAAAGAGAATAAATACAACAATTTCTGGGGAAAGGCACTAACAGCCGAGTGCTTCAGGAAAGGTCTCATTTAGGAGGTAGTTCTTTTTAAAAATATATATATTTCTAAAGCCTTTATTTTTCTATCTTTGTAACAATTCTAGGGCAAAAGGGCTAGGCAGATAGGATTAAGTAACTTCCTATCTTGAGTCTTGCTCAATTCCAGCCAAAGTGCTATTCATTTGTTTGCTTATTTTTTTAAACCCTTACCTTCAGTTCTCAGACAGAAGAGCAGTAAAGGTTAGGTAACTGAGGTTAAGGGACTTGCTCAGGGTCATACAGCTAGCTAGTGTCTGAGACCAAGTTTGAACTCAGGTCCTCCTGACTCTAGGTCTGCACTTAGCTGTCCCAGGAGGTAGCTCTGAGCCTGAGTTTTGAAGGAAACCAGAGATTCTAAGGATTTGTGGTGAGGAGAATGCATTCTAGGAATGGAGGAGAGGTACAAAAGTGGGTGATGGAAGGTCAAGTGTGAGGAGCAGCAAAGAAGGCCAGCCTGGCTGAACAGGAGAATGCACAAAAGGGAGCAAAATGTACAATAAGCCTGTAAATATAATACAGGTTGGAGCCAGCATATGAAAGATTTAAATGCCAAACAGAAGATTTTATATTTTATTCTAGAAGTAACAGAGAGACAGGGAAGCTAGGTGGCACAGTGGATAGTGCCATGGGCTTGGAGTCAGGAAAGATGAGTATCTTTATGAGTTCAAATCTTACTAGCTATGTGACCCTGGGCAAATGACTTCATATTGTTGGCCTCAGTTTTCTCATCTATAAAATAAGCTGGAAAAAATGACAAACTACTTCCAAGAAAACCCCAAATGGGGTCACGAAGTATCTGACACAACTTAAATGACTCAATAGCAAGTAGGGAGGCATGGCAATTTAGAGAGCAGAGGAATGATGTGGTCATATCTATGCTTAAGGAATATCTCTTCAAAGGGCACCCAGGTCACTCAATGGATGGAATACCAGGCCTGGAGACAGGGAGTCCTGGGTTCAAATTTAGCCTCAGATATTTGCTATGTGACCGTAGGGAAGTCACTTAATCCCCATTGCCTAGCCCTTACTGCTCTTCTGTCTTAGAATGGATGCTAAGTATAATTCCTTTTTTAAAAAATAATATTTTATTTGATCATTTCCAAGCATTATTCATTAAAGACAAAGATCATTTTCTTTTCCTTCCACCCCCCATAGCTGAGGCGTGATTCCACTGGGTGTCACATGTGTTCTTGATTCGAACCCATTTCCATGTTGTTAATATTGCATTAGAGTGTTCATTTAGAGTCTCTCCTCTGTCATGTCCCCTCAACCGCTGTATTCTGGCAGTTGCTTTTCCTCGGTGTTTCTACTCCCACAGTTTGTCCTCTGCTTATGAATAGTGATTTTTTCTCCTAGATCCCTGCAGATTGTTCAGGGACATTACACCGCCACTAACGGAGAAGTCCATTACGTTCGATTATACCACCGTGTATCAGTCTCTGTGTACAATGTTCTCCTGGTTCTGCTCCTCTCACTCTGCATCACTTCCTGGAGGTCGTTCCAGTCTCCATGGAATTCCTCCACTTTATTATTCCTTTGAGCACAATAGTACTCCATCACCAACATATACCACAATTTGCTCAGCCATTCCCCAATTGAAGGGCATCCCCTCGTTTTCCAGTTTTGGGCCACCACAAAGAGCGCAGCTATGAATATTTTTGTACAAGTCTTTTTGTCCATTATCTCTTTGGGGTACAGACCCAGCAGTGCTATGGCTGGGTCAAAGGGTAGACATTCTTTTGTCGCCCTTTGGGCATAGTTCCAAATTGCCCTCCAGAATGGTTGGATCAGTTCACAACTCCACCAGCAATGAATTAGTGCCCCTACTTTGCCACATCCCCTCCCGCATTCATTACTTTCCTTTGCTGTCATGTTAGCCAATCTGCTAGGTGTGAGGTGATACCTCAGAGTTGTTTTGATTTGCATCTCTCTGATTATAAGAGATTTAGAACACTTTTTCATGTGCTTATTAATAGTTTTGATTTCTTTATCTGAAAACTGCCTGTTCATGTCCCTTGCCCATTTGTCAATTGGAGAATGGCTTGATTTTTTGTACAATTGATTTAGCCCTTTATAAATTTGAGTAATTAAACCTTTGTCAGAGGTTTCTATGAAGATTTTTTCCCAATTTGTTGTTTCCCTTGTGATTTTAGTTACATTGGTTTTGTTTGTACAAAAGCTTTTTAATTTGATGTAGTCAAAATTATTTATTTTACATTTTGTGATTCTTTCTATGTCTTGCTTGGTTTTAAAGCCTTTCCCCTCCCAAAGGTCTGACATGTATACTATTCTGTGTTTACCCAATTTACTTATGGTTTCCTTCTTTATGTTTAAGTCACTCACCCATTTTGAATTTATCTTGGTGTAGGGTGTGAGGTGTTGATTTATTCCTAATCTTTCCCACACTGTCTTCCAATTTTCCCAGCAGTTTTTATTGAATAGTGGATTTTTGTCCCAAAAGCTGGGATCTTTGGGTTTATCGTATACTGTCTTGCTGAGGTCGCTTTCCCCCAGTCTATTCCACTGATCTTCCTTTCTGTTTCTTAGCCAGTACCAAATTGTTTTGATGACTGCTGCTTTGTAATATAGTTTAAGGTCTGGGACTGCAAGGCCCCCTTCCTTTGTATTTTTTTCATTATTTCCCTGGATATCCTTGATCTTTTGTTATTCCAAATGAATTTTGTTATGGTTTTTTCTAAATCAGTAAAGAAATATTTTGGGAGTTCAATGGGTATGGCACTAAATAGATAAATAAGTTTGGGTAGGATGGTCATTTTTATTATATTGGTTCATCCTATCCATGAGCAGTTAATGTTTTTCCAATTGCTCAAGTCTAGTTTTAGTTGTGTGGAGAGTGTTTTGTAGTTGTGTTCATATAGTTCCTGTGTTTGTCTCGGGAGATAGATTCCTAAGTATTTTATTTTGTCTAAGGTGATTTTGAATGGGATTTCTCTTTCTAGTTTTTGCTGCTGAGCTGTGTTGGAAATATATAGAAATGCTGATGACTTGTGTGGGTTTAATTTGTATCCTGCAACTTTGCTAAAGTTGTTGATTATTTTGATTAGCTTTTTGGTTGAATCTCTAGGATTCTTTAAGTAGACCATCATGTCATCTGCAAAGAGTGATAATTTGGTCTCCTCCTTGCCTATTTTGATGCCTTCAATTTCTTTTTCTTCTCTAATTGCTACTGCTAGTGTTTCTAGTACAATGTCAAATAGTAGAGGTGATAATGGGCATCCTTGTTTCACTCCTGATCTTATTGGGAATGCATCTAGTTTATCCCCATTGCAGATGATATTAGCTGATGGTTTTAGATATATATTATTATTTTTAGGAATGACCCTTCTATTCCTATGCTTTCTAGTGTTTTTAATAGGAATGGGTATTGTATTTTATCAAAGGCTTTTTCTGCGTCTATTGAGATAATCATGTGATTCTTGTTGGTTTGTTTGTTGATGTGGTCAATGATGTGGATGGTTTTCCTAATATTGAACCAGCCCTGCATCCCTGGTATAAATCCTACTTGATCATGGTGGATGACCCTTCTGATCACTTGCTGGAGTCTTTTTGCTAGTATCCTATTTAAGATTTTTGCATCCAAATTCATTAGGGAGATTGGTCTATAGTTTTCTTTCTCTGTTTTTGACCTGCCTGGTTTGGGAATAAGTACCATGTTTGTGTCATAAAAGGAGTTTGGTAGAACTCCCTCTTTGCTTATTATGTCAAATAGTTTGTATAGTATTGGGATTAACTGTTCTCTGAATGTTTGATAGAATTCACTGGTGAATCCATCAGGCCCTGGGGATTTTTTCTTAGGAAGTTCTTTGATGGTTTGTAGGATTTCATTTTCTGATATGGTATTATTTAAGAATTCTATTTCCTCTTCTGTTAGTCTAGGCAGTTTGTATTTTTGTATATATTCATCCATATCACCTAAATTGGTGTATTCATTGCCATATAATTGGGCAAAGTAGTTTTTAATGATTGCCTTAATTTCCTCTTCATCGGAGGAGCTGTCCCCCTTTTCATCTTTGATGCTGTTAATTTGCTTTTCTTCCTTCCTTTTTTTAATTAGATTGACCAGTACTTTGTCTATTTTGTTTGTTTTTTTTCAAAGTACCAGCTTCTTATCTTATTTATTAAATCTATAGTTCTATCACTTTCAATTTTATTAATTTCTCCCTTAATTTTTAGGATTTCTAGTTTGGTTTTCTGCTGGGGGTTTTCAATTTGATTGCTTTCAAGTTTTTTTATTTGCATTTCCAATTGATTGATCTCTGCTCTCCCTAGTTTGTTGATATATGCACTCAGGGATATGAATTTACCTCTGATTACCGCTTTGGCTGCATCCCAAAAGGTTTGAAAGGATGTCTCGCCATTGTCATTTTCCTCGATAAAATTTTTAATTGTTTCTATGATTTCTTCTCTAACTAAATGATTTTGGAGTATCATATTGTTTAATTTCCAATTAGTTTTTGATTTGGTTTTCCATGTACCTTTACTGATCATTATTTTTATTGCCTTGTGATCTGAAAAGGCTGCATTTATTATTTCTGCTTTTCTGCATTTGTGTGCTATGTTTCTGTGACCTAATGTATGGTCAATTTTTGTGAATGTGCCATGTGGTGCTGAGAAGAAGGTGTATTCCTTTTTATCCCTATTTATTTTTCTCCATATGTCTATTAATTCTAATTTTTCTAAGATTTCATTCACTTCTTTCACCTCTTTCTTATTTATTTTTTGGTTTGATTTATCTAAATTTGATAATGGTTGGTTTAAGTCTCCCACTAATATGGTTTTACTGTCTATTTCTCCCTTCAATTCTCCTAGTTTCTCCATTAGAAATTTGGGTGCTATGTTATTTGGTGCATACATGTTGATTAGTGATATTTCCTCATTATCTAAAGTCCCTTTTAACAAAATATAATTACCTTCCCTATCCCTTTTGATCAGGTCTATTTTTGCTTTGGCTTTATCAGATATCATGATTGCCACTCCTGCCTTCTTTCTGTCAGTTGAGGCCCAGAAGGTCTTACTCCATCCTTTAATTCTGACTTTGTGGGTGTCAATCTGCCTCATGTGTGTTTCTTGAAGACAACATATGGTAGGGTTTTAGATTCTAATCCATTCTGCTATTCGTCTATGTTTTATGGGTGAGTTCATCCCATTCACGTTCAAAGTTATGACTGTCATTTGTGGACTCCCTGGCATTTTGATATCCTTCCCTAGTTCTAACCTTTTCTTCTTCGGCTCTACCAGTGATTTACTTTAAATTGGTCTCCCTTGTCCCCTCCCTTGATATGTTTCCCTTTTTAGTCCCTCCCTTTTTGTTCCCTCCCATTCCCCCTCTCTTTCCCTCCCCTATTGTTTTCCCTCTCCCCCTCCCCCGCCTTGGTTTTCCCTTCTCCCTACCCTTGTTGGGCAAGATAGAATTCAAGATCCCAATGGATCTGGATGTTTTTCCCTCTCAGAGTTGATTTCCCTGAGAGTAAGGTTTAAGTAAAAATTCTCTTCCTCTCCTTCTTATAGGAGTTTTCTTCCCCTCCCCTTCCCATGTGAATCTTTGTGTGAGAAAGATTATTCTATTTGGTCTTTCTTTTCCCCCTATTTACACATTACATTTTCCCCATGTGTTAATATACATAGATTGATATAAATGTAGTCCTTATAGAAGAGAGTTTGAGTAAAAGAAGAAGATAACATTTTTTCCTTTTCCCTTGCCTTCATATTTACCTTTTCAGGTATTCCATGCTCTTTGATTTTCAAAATCAGACTTTCCACAGAGCTCTGGTCTTTTCATTGCAAAAAGTTGGAAATCTTCTATTTTGTTGAATGCCCATACTTTCCCTTGGAAGTATATAGTCAGTTTTGCTGGATAGCTGATTCTTGGTTGAAGACCCAGCTCTCTTGCCTTTCTGAAGATCATGTTCCAGCCCTTACGATCATTTAGAGTAGAACTTGCAAGGTCTTGTGTGACCCTGATTGGCATTCCTTTATATCTAAATTTTCTTTTTCTGGCTTCTTGTAGGATTTTTTCTTTTGTTTGAGAGTTTTGGAATTTGTCAATTACATTCCTGGGAGTTGTCTTTTGGGGGTTTAGTGTAGAGGGTGTTCTGTGAGCTCTGTCAGTGGCTGTATTGCCCCCTTGTTCTAGAATCTCTGGGCAATTTTCTTTGATTATCTCTTGATTTACGATGTCAAGTTTGGTGTTTATTTCTGGCTTTTCTGGAAGTCCAATTATTCTTAAATTATCTCTTCTCCCTCTATTTTCCAAATCTGTCACTTTGTCAGTGAGATATTTTATGTTCTCTTCTAATTTCTTGGTCTTTTGGCTTCGCTTTATTTGTTCTTGCTTTAAAGCCTGGTTTTCTTTTACAGTTTGGTCAAACTGGTTTTGTAGATGCGTGAATTTCTTTTGCATTATTTCCCACTTTTCCTCCCAGAAGGCTTCCATCTTTTTGCTCATTTCAGATTCAAATTCTTCATGGGTTTGTGGAGGGTTTCCATTTCCTTTGGAAGGTATCGGAGCATTTGCTTGTGTTTCCTCTTCTATCTCCTCTGTGTTTTGTATTTTTGCTCCATAAAATGTGTCCAAAGTTGCCCCCTTCTTCTTGTTTCTTTTGGAATTTTGGGGCTTTTGGGCTTCTGTGTAGTTTGCCATCTCTATCTGAGTGGGGAGCATTAGCTTTTCTTATCTCTGTCTGGCGTTCAGAGGTTTTAGCCCTAGGCAGATTGTCTGTTCTATGCAGTTGTTATTCTGTCTTCCCGGGGAACCAGGAATTGCTGGTTTGTCCCTGTTACTGCCCTCCTCTCCTCGGCACCCTCCTGATGCTTCTCTGTTGCCTTACTTCCATGCTCTGAGCCTAGCTTGGCCCTTGTTCCTGTGCCTTAGCCGGTCAGCTGCAGCACTCTGCGGGGGGAGGGGCCGCGGCTTCCTGGAGCTCAGAGGGCTCCTAATGAGATTAGCTTTCCCTGGGTTGAATTTAGTATGCCTTGAGGCAGGGACTTTTTTCGTGAGACTCCAATGGAAGGATCCAGCCAGAGGGTTACAAGCTCCCCCCCCCTCTGTTTCCCTGCTGTCTGGGTGCCCCCTTGACTGGGTCAGGTTGTTTTCAGGATGTGGCCTTCAGAATAGCCGGCTCCCGAGGCCCTTTTGCCAGCCCTGAGGGTTGCTGTTGTTCCAGATGACCCTGCTCTCTGAGGGGGAGGGGCTGCGGCTTCCCGGATCTCCGAGGGCTCCTCCCAGGGGGTTAAGAGCTCCCCCATCTCTCTCTGTTTCCCTGCTGTCTGGGTGCCCCCTCGACTGGGTCAGGTTGTTTTCAGGAAGCGGCCTTCAGAATAGCAGGCCATGGGGCTCTGAGGTTGCCTCTGCTGTCTCGGACTTGGACTCGGCCCTCTGGGTTGGGGGGGATGGGTCCTAGGACCTTCCTTCTGCCTACCCCTTAGGTCCGAGTGGTCTCGGGTTCTGGATTTTTTGGGGGCCATACATTTTGATTCAGGTCCAGGTCCAGGAGGAGGACTCCCGGGGTCTATGTTGTTGATCGTTTTGGATTTAGGTGCCCTAGGAGCATTTGGTTTGAGATCAGTAAGGAAGGGTTTTAGGAGATCTGGACTTTGGCTTTCTCTAAGCTGCCATCTTGACCGGAAGTCCTCCTAAGTATAATTCTAAGAGAAGGTAAGAGTTAAAAAAAAAAGGGCATCGCTTTGGCTCAAGAGAGGAAAATTAGTTTTAGCAATAAACCAGATAAGAGATAATAAAGACCTGCACTAGGGTAGAGGTCCTGGGAGTGAAGAGGTGAGAAACTCCCAAGCTCAGTTTCTATGAAGTTTCACTTGAGATATCAGAAGTCTACAAGAGGACAAGATCAAAGGGCAGAATTGACTATCCTGTTGGTGACTGGTAGTTCTCTGTTTCTTTGCTTGTCATTATTATTAAATTCACTTCTGTCATAGGTTGGTTACCTTAGAGCTAAAGGGAACCCTAGAGGTCATCTGGTACCTCCTCACTTTACACATGAGGGATCCAACCTCCCAGAAAGGTGAAGTAATCGGTGCCAGGTAACACAGCTAATCAGTAATGGTAAGGATTGGAACCTGGAACCTCTCCCTCTAAATCCTGGTTCTTTTTCCATCATGCCATCTTATTACAAACAGAGCTGGA
This sequence comes from Monodelphis domestica, assembly GCF_027887165.1. Lineage (NCBI taxonomy): Eukaryota > Metazoa > Chordata > Mammalia > Didelphimorphia > Didelphidae > Monodelphis > Monodelphis domestica. Next base: position 91,016,787 of record NC_077230.1, on the reverse strand, counting down.
CACAGGGCTCTGGAAGCCCATGGTTCATAATGACACAATGATTCCATTAGCCCATAATATAACAACGATGGCTCCTGCTTTGGGGACTCAGCTCTGTGTTGGTTGAAGTATTTTCTTAAAATTTTAATTAATTAATTAATTTAGAATATTTTCCCATGGTTACATGATTCATGTTCTTTCTCTCCCCTCCTCCCACCCCCTCCTGTAGCCAATGAGCAACTCCACTGAGTTTTACATGTGTCATTGATCAAGATCTATTTCCATATTATTGATATTTGCACTAGAGTGATCAAGTTTAGAGTTTACATTCCCAATCATATCCCCTCAATCCATGTGATCAAGCAGTTGTTTTTCTTATGTGTTTCTGATCCCACAGTTCTTTCTCTGGGTGTGGATAATGTTCTTTCTCATAAGTCCCTCAAAATTGTCCTAGTTAATGATTTAGTATTGCTGCTAGTAGAAAAGTCCATTACATTAGATTGTGCCACAGTGTATTAGTCTCTGTGTACAATGTTCTCCTGGTTCTGCTCCTCTCACTCTGCATCACTTCCTGGAGGTTGTTCCAGTTCCCATGGAATTCCTCCAGTTCTTTATTTCTTTCTGGCTGAAGTGTTTTAAGCCCACACTGAGTAATTACTGCTGGCTCAGAATTTTTGAAGCATAGGCTCTGGTTGTAGGGCAGCCCCAACACCTTATCCAAACAGCTGATAGATATATTCTTGAAACAGGTCATTCTCCAGCTCAAGAAACTCCACTGAATCCCTATGACACCTAGGACCAAATACAAACTCATCTATCTGAAATTTAAAGCCCTTCAATACTGTCTGCCTCCTACCTTTCCAGACATAATATATATTATTCCCCTTCATGCATTCTTTGATCCAGTTAAACTGGCCTACTTGGCTGAGTTTCACATATGACACTCAACCTCCCAGCTCCTTGCCAAGGTGTACAGGCTCTTCTCCATGCCTGGAAAGTACTTCCCTACCTCCCCATCTTAGAATCTCTCTGTTCTCTCAAAGCTGAATTCAGATTCTGCCTTTTAAATGAAGCCTCTCTTCATCCCATGAGATGCTTCTGCCTTCCTCCAAATTGTCTTGTATTTATTTCATAAATATTTTTTATGCTGATATGTACATATTATCTACTTTAAAGGGGTGAAACATGACTCATATGGCCTTTGATACTCCTAAGTTTAGCCTGAACCAAAATAAATATAATTGGGAAATATTTAATGAAACAAAAATTCAATAAGATATAGAGATCATATTTTAAAACGAAGCTAGAAGCAATTAGGTAGCACAGTGGTCAGAGTTCCAGGCTTAGAATTGGGAGGACCTGAGTTCAAATTTGGTTTCAGACACATCCTACCAATATGATTCTAGGAAAGTACTTAACTCCCATTGCCTAGTCCTTGCCCCTCTGTCCTAGAGTTGCTACTGGGGCAGAGTATGAGTTTAAAAAAAAAAACTGTTGTGGCTCATGGTTATCGTTATGTATGGATTAATGGTTCCCGTTCCTACTTGAGTTTGACACCACTGGTCTACAATAGAAGAATGTAAGCTCCTTGAGGGTGCGACTGTTTCTTTTTTGTCTCTGTATCTCCAGTGTCTAGCATAGGCACATAGTAGGTACTTAGTAAACATGTGTCGATTGACCAACTGGTTGATTGATAGATATTGAAGGTAGGAACCATTCTATTGGTGGAGCTAGGTCTTGGCACAGGGAACAAAAGATTCTATCATAAAGGGGAGAAGTGGTGAGGTTGTCTAAGGTTAGAAGGGGGAGAGGGGGTGGACAAGGGAAAGACTGCCTTGTCCTCTAAGACTGGAAGAAAGAAGGAGAGGGTGATTGAAAATATTGGTTTTAAGGAGTAGAGGTGAGGACACGATGGAGTTTCTCTCATCATCCTTTTCTTCCTCTATGAAATCAGAGGGAAACCCCCAGAGTTCTATCAGACTTCTTGTTTTAATATCCCATAATTCTGAATGAACTGTGGACTGTCATGCAGTCTATATTTAGTAGGCTAATCATAACTTATCCAGTCATTTAGGAGCAAGGTCCATCATTTCTAGTTTCCACACCCGCCAGCAGCCATTTGAAAAATGCCATTTTCCACTTCCTTGTACATTTGATCATGTCTCACATGTTTTAGTGTATTCATTTTTATCTTAACATAAACTCCAAATAAGATGGACATTTCCATATATATATATATATATATATATATATATATATCTGAACAGTAAAAAATATCCACATCAAACTGCAAATTATAGATATATAAATATATAGGTAGGTAGATATACACACATTTGTGTTGCTTTTCTTTTTAAATTGTATGATAAATGCAACATGTAATTTTCAAAGCTGTCATTCCTGACTGTTATGCTTTTGGGTCTACCTTCTTGTCTCTTATACACATTTAAAAATAAAGATGCCTCATGGATTCTCCTTTTCTTCCTCCCTCCCTCTTTTTCCTTCTCTCCCTTTCTTCCTTCCTTCTTTCATAGAGTTATTAATTCTTTGTAATTCTTTTTTTGAGAACTGCTATTCCATATCCTTTGGCCACAAGCATGGATATCCTTTGGCCAACTCTAACTTTGCTCCTTGAATGTGAAACTTGAGAAGGACGCCAAAGAGCATCCTTCAGTAAAGGAAGTTCATCAGCAAACAGGGGACCAGCCCCATGTCAGCAAGCAGCAATGTTGCTAGAAGTTCTCTTCTTCCCTTGGACTTTTTGATTTTTTAGTTGGGATTGGGAATCTACTTTTTAAACATTTTAAAACCAATAAATACTTAATATGGGAGGGGGAGAAATAGAAACAGCTATGTAAAAACAAGTTACAAATAGGAACAATTAATAGAGGAAGGGTACTAGAAAGAAGAGAGGCCAAGAAAGGGGTTGAAGAAGATGGGATCTTAGTTGGGACCTGAAGGAAAACAGAGAAGTCAGTTGTTGGAAAGGAGGAGGGAGAGCATTGGTCAGTAATAAATATACTGTGAGGAGACTAGTAGCTGGGGGTGCCATTAGGGAAGAAAGCAAAATAACTCAGTATCTGAAAAAGTGCATTAAATGAGTTATGCCTTTATCTAGCCCCAGACTCTTCCTTGAGTTTGCATCTCTTAGCAACAGTTGCCTACCTGGTATTTTAATTTAATGTCCCAGGCACATCACAAACTCCTTTGAATTCATTATCTTTCCCACTAAAACCTCACTTCTTCCAAACTCCCCCACATTAGTAGAAAGCATTACTATCTTTCCAGGGTCTTAGGTCCATCCATCATCTCCATAATCTACTAAACTGTTTACTCTTCCCTCTCCGCCTTCCCCACTTCTTGGGTCTTTATTTATGTTTTTCAAATATTTTATTTTTTTCAAATTACATATAACAATAATTTCTAACATTTGATTTTTAAAAAAAAATTGAGCTCCAAATTCTCTCTCTCCACACTCCACTCTTTCAGTAGAAGGCAAGTAATATGATATAGGTTGCACATATGCAGACATGCAAAACATTTTCATATTAGTCATGTTGTGAAAGAAAACACAAACCCCTGACCCCTAAAGAAAAAAAGATAAAGAAAAATAAACTTTAAAAAGTACATTTCAATCTGTATTCAGATTCCATCAGTTCTTTCTCTGGAGGTGGATAGTAATTTTCATCATGAATCTTTGGGATTGTCTTAGAACAGAGTATCGCTGAGAGTAGTTAGATCATTTGCAACTGTTCATCATATAATATTGCTATTACTGTGTACAATATTCTCCTGGTTCTACTTATTTCATTTTGCATCAGTTCATGTAAAGTCTTTCCAGGTTTTTCTAAAGTAACTTGCTCATCATTTCTTATAGCACACAGCACAACTGCTTGATGGTATCCTCTCAATTTCCAATTGTTTTACCACCACAAAAAGAGCTGCTATAAGTATTTTTGTACATACAAGTCCTTTTACATTATATTTTGATATCTTTTGGATACAGACCTATTAATGCTATCGCTGAGGCAAAGGGTATGTGCAATTGTATAGCTCTTCATTAGAGAAATGAAGCCTTTACAGAGAGATTTGCCATAAAATCTTCCCCCAGTTTTTTGCTTTTCTTCTAATCTTGGTTGCATTAAAATTGCTTGTATAAGTCCCTTTTAATTTAATGTAAGCAAAATTATCCATTTTACATCCTGTAATGCTCTCTATTTCTTGACTGGTAATAAATTCTTATGTTATCCATAGATCAATCTGACAGGCAAACTATTCCATCCTCCCTTAATTAGCTTATGACATCACCCCTTATGTCTAAATGATTATCCATTTTGACTTTATCTTGGTAGATGATGTAGGATAGTGTTCCATATTTAGTTTCTGCCAAACTGCCTTTCAATTTTCCCAGAAATTTTTGTCAAATAATGCATTTTGTACCAATGGGTGAGGTCTTTGGGTTTCTCAAACACTAGATTTTATTGGATTTTTTTTTCCCAAAAATCCATTTTATTAGGTCAATGGTTTCCTTTCAATTTTACAAATCTTTCCTTTGATTTTTAGAATTTCCAATTTGGTGTTTAATTGAAGATTCTTAATTTGTTTTTTTTTAGTTGCATTCCCAGTTTACTGATCTACTCTTTATCTATTTTAATGATGTAAGCATTCAGAGATAAAAGTTTCCCTAAGTATTGTTTTGGCTAAATCTCATAAATTTTGATGTGGTATCTCATTGTTGTCATTCTCTTTAATGAAATTATTGTTTCTATGATTTGTTCTTTGACCCACTCATTCTTTAGGATTAGACTATTTAGTTTTCAATTAATTCTTAATCAATGTTTCCAGAATCTTTTATTGATTAATTGTAATTTTTATTGCATTATATTCTGGAAAAAAATGCACTCAGTATTTCTACCTTTCTTACATTTCATTGTGAAGATTTTTATGTTCCAATACATGGTCAATTTTTGTGTAGATGCTATGTACCACTTAAAAAAAGGTATATTCCTTTCTATTCCCATTCAATTTTCTCTGGAGGTCTATTATATTTAAAGTTTCTAAAATTCTATTCATCTCCTTAAATTCTTTCTTGTTTTTTTTTGGGGGGGGGTTATAAGATTTATTTAGTTCTGAGAGGGGAAAGTTTAGATTGCCTATTGAAATAATTGTGTGAAGGAAAATTTCTCTTTCTCCTTCCTGGAGTGACATAGCCTATGTAAAGGTATAGGCTCCATGTGTAGAATGATTCACTGGGGAGACCTGTCATGTTAATCTCCTAGAAAACCCAGTTGAAGAGATTTAACATGCTGGTCTTCCAAAGAATCAGAGGGGGGATTATTGTGTGAAGGAAATTTTCCTTTTCCCCTTCCTGCATACACTTACATCACCTATGTAGGCTATGTGACTCTGAACTTGATCCAGACATGACTCTGAATTTGAACCAGACATGAAAGAGAGGATAAAAGGGTCAAATAAGGAAGTGCTTGCTTTCTCTATCACTGATTTCCTGTGAAGGAAGCTACTGCTGTAAAGTTTAAAATTAATGGTTGGACAATAACTATATGGAATTATGTGGTTGCTAGTATTTCTTATATCCGGTCAGAAAATTTATTTACAAATATTTACAAATGGAGAGGAAGCAATAAAGAAGAGAAATGTGAGTGGGATGGAGAAGTTATCTATCCTATCAACCTAAATGTTTTGCTTCGGATCTGCTTAATCCAGGCAGAGATTGATTAGCTCTCAACCAGGAAGGCCTGGCCTCCTTCAAGATGGAATCTGGTCTCTCCAGAAGCTAGGAAAGGGGTCATCCTTTCCCTCACCCAATGAAGTAATCCAAGAGTCAGAGTCCAAGTAGAAAGCAAGCTCTGAGCCCATGATCCAAGCCATGGTCTCCAGCTAAACTCCCTTGAAGACTATCCAAGACTATCTCTGGAAGACAATCTCTTCAGACAATCTTCTCCAAGAGAATCTCCCCCAAAGGAGTTTGGGGCTTGCTTTTATGGTGACTTCTTGTCCTTTCCCCTCTTCACAGGGTTCAATCACAGTTTCCAAATTGTCTAGCACTGCCCAAAGGGCAGTGTCTATGGGATTGACCTCTCATCTTCTGAAGGCTAAGTTTTCATAAAAAAGATTCACAGATTCCTGGCTGATTGATTCAAAAAGGTTCACAGTTTCCTCATTGATTGAATTTCTAAGGGTGTGAATTCTCTAAGTATCTTGCTAGCATCTCACCTAGTATTAGAGTGTTTAATCTTTTGTTGATCCCATTTAAAAGTAGACAAAGGGGAGTTAATCCTGTCTTCAGTTTAGTGAAATACTAAGGAGGGACATTTAAGTTAGTGTTAACTCAGGATAGATAATAGAATAAAGAATTCTCTTTCATACTACTGAGGGTACCACTGGACCCAGCATGTGGGAACCTAGCCCAGCCCTTAATCTCTCTCTATTTCTTGTCTTTTACCTATCCAACTAGTTCTAATAAACTTATTAAATTCTAAGAACCAGAGTCCTAAATTTATTATTACATAGTTTTACTGTCTATTTCCTCCTATCACTCATTTAACTTTCCCTTTAAGAATCTGAATGCTATTGCATTTGGTACATATGTATTTAATATTGATATCACTTCATTGTCTGTTATCTTTTTTTTTTAACCCTTACCTTCCATCTTAGAATCAATTCTATGTATTGGTTCTAAGGCAGAAGAGTGGGAAGTGCTAGTCAGTGGGGATTAAGTGATTTTCCCAGGGTCACACAGCTAGGAAATGTTTGAAGCCATGACCTCTTGCTTCTAGTCCTGGCTTTCAATCTATTGAACCACCTAATTTCCCCCTCTAAAGTATGCCTTTTAGCAAAATGTGTGCTCTCTGCCCTCCTGGCCTGTGCTCTGGTCTGCAAATAACCACAACCGCTCTTCTCTACCCTGGAACTGTGACCTTACTCCTCATAGCATTCATACTTGTCCTGGAACTTGAGCCTAGAATTGTGCATGGGCAATAAAATACAGTTTTGCTCCTAGTGCCAGCAAAGGGTCTCTTCCAATCTTCTTCCGACCCATTGTCTGACTCCCTTACTGTCTTAAACTGGAAGTTGCTGATTCTGTAGCCCTCGTGGCTTCCTGCTGGCTTATTGGGGATGTCCTGCCTTGGAATGTGTTCCAAGTTTACCCCAGTGTCTCAGACCTTTCCTGGCTGCTTCTAAATTGTCTTAGGTTAGAAGATTGTTTCACTCCAGTCTTTTAATGGTTCTACTGCTTCAGAATTCTTTATGGGGCCTAAATTTTACATTGTTTAGTGGTGAACTTGGGAAAGCTCACACAAATCCCTGCCTTTATTCCTCTATCTTGGCTTTACCCCCGCAACTCTTCAGTCCCATCCTACATAACCAATACTTGCTAGTTCTACCTTCATAATATCACTCATGTCCAGCCTTTCCTTTCCATTTATAAAGCTACCAGCTAAGTTCAAGCCCTCATACCCTTGCCCCTGGATTAATGCAAGAGCCTCCTAATTGGACTCCCTGCCTCAAGATTCTGACTATCCTAGTTCATCCTACACACTAGTGCCAAGGAGACTTTCCTTAAGTAAATGTCTTCTCCCTATTTCAACAACTTGGGTGGTTCCCTCTTGCCTCTAGAACAAATTATAAGGTCATTTGTTTTGCTTTTTGTTTTAGCTCAAGTATATCTTTACAGCCTCATTGGGCATTATCTCCCCTTGCCAGCCTCCTATTGTGGTGATCTAGCCAAACTGGTCTGTTCCACACTCATGGTACTCCACCTCCCATTCCTATGTGTCTACACTGGCTTTCTCTCTTCTCTGAAATCTCTTCCCTCCTCACTTCCACCTCATAAAGTCCCTCTGTTCCTTAAAGAGGTAACTCAGGCACCATCTTCTGCGTGCAGCCTTCTCCAGACTCCCCTCAACTGCTAGTACCTTGGATGTAACTCTTCTTCATATATACAAAGCTATATGTGGCTATGTGTATATTAACTTTATAAGAAATGTGTTTTTTCTTGTAGAATGCAAGTTAATTGTGAATTGGAATTGTTCATTCATTATGTTTGTATTCCCAGCAACTCACACAGTGCCTGGCACATAGCAGGTAGTTAATAAATATTTGATTGGGGGGCAGCTGGGTAGCTCAGTGGATTGAGAGCCAGGCCTAAAGACAGGAGGTCCTGGGTTCAAATCTGGCCTCAAACACTTCCTAACTGTGTGAACCTGGGCAAGTCACTTAACCCCCATTGCCTAGCCCTTACCACTCTTCTGTCTTAGAACCAATAGACAGTATTGATTCTAAGATGGAAGGTAAGGGGTTAAAAAAATAAATACTTGACTGGTTGATAATTATACTAGCCTTGGAGCACACAGACCCTACTTTAAATCACTTAGAAAAATAAGCCCTTACGATTCTGAAAGATTTATGATGGGGAATGCTCTTGTCCTCCAGAGAAAGAACTGTTCAAGTCAGATGGATGCAGTCCAAAGCATGCAAAGTGTGCCATCTTTCACATCAGTGTATTTAGGGTTTTATTTGGGGGTTTTAGTTATATATGAGTCCACTCTTAAAACAATGACCAATATGGAAATGTGCTTTGCATGATAATAAAATTAAAATTAACATAACATAACAAACAAAAAATAAATAAACCTAACATAACCAAAAACCCTCCCTTACTTTCTGCCTTGGAACCAATGCTGGTTCCAAGGCAGAAGAACCATAAAGGCTAAGTAATGGGGGAGAGGGAGTTAAATTATTTTCCCAGCGTCACATTGGAAACCACTTTGGTTGGCATTCCTTTACTTTGCCAGTGCCTGCCCCTATCTCCATAATATGAATGAGGAATTGGGCCTTGGGGGGTTGTTGGTATCATTATTGTTATTACATTATTATTTTATTCTTTGTAGCCCCACTTCACCTGGCATTAATTTAATAAATACTTATAGACTTATTTAAATTATAACAATTCATAATAATATTAATATTCCAGACTCTTCTGTGGCCTCAGACAAATTCATTTAACTTTTCTTTGCCACGATTTCCCACGATTTTAAAGAAGGAAATTGCATCTTCTATTTTTTTCAAGGCTATTGGTCCTTTGAACTCTGAGTAGGAAACATGTAAATACATCTCTTTTATGTCTCAATTCCAGGGCAATTTTGTGCTCAGTGGCCAAACCTAATCATAAATTGCTTTTTGCAAGTTTGACGTCACTTAGCTACTAGACTTTGGACCTCTATAGCACTGTAAAAGCAAAGGGAGGTTGAGAGAAACACCATTTCCTTCTAGGATTGCCAAGGGAAGACATCCAAAATGAAAACCTTCTTTTTACTCTCCTGCCTTCTCCTTTTCATGGCTTCTGGTAAGGAACTTCATTTTTCTTTAAGGACTTTTAGCTATTATTGGAAAGGGACTGTGGCCAATTATGGTGGACAGACAGACATGGAGAGCCAGGGAAGAACCATACTGTTCTCCATCCTAAACAAGACATAGAATATTTCAATCTGTGGCAAAAGGATCATTCAAGGTGGTGGCAGAACAGATTTATTTTTTGTCTAGAATTATGGGATTTCGCACATGAGAATTTTGTCATGGGGACTCTCCACGGCAAGCAGTTGAGCAGCCCCTTCCATGCTTCCAGGGTGTTAACTAGTATCACCGGACCAGATCCAAGGATAGCTCCCTGAATGATAAAAGCAACAGGGCTCATGGATATACAGAATTTTCAGAGCCTTTCCTACCCAAATCTTGTGAAGTATGTAGTGTGAGGATTGTTATCCTGTTTTAAAGATAAGCAAACTGAAAATCAGAGAGGGTGTGACTTGCCCATGACCACTGATGATGATGATGATGATGATGATGATGATGATATATAGCTCATATATAGCCTGTTAAGGTCTTCAGAATGCTTTTTATATGTTATCTTATTTGATCCTCACAACTACCCTGTGACGCATTATTATCATCTCCCATTTTACAGATGAGGAAACTGAGAATCACAAAAATTAAGCAACTTGTTATTTATGATGTCACTTATACATAATGTTTATATAATTATATATAATATATAACATTATTTAGTAATTACTTATAATATCATTATATCCCTTAGTATAGCAAGTAAGTGTCTGAGGCAGGATCTGAGTTCTGATTTTCCTGACTTCAGGTTCAGTTCTCTGTCTGCTCTGCTACCCTATAGACAGGTACTGTGTCAGAGATTGCTCTCCTGACTTCACATCTCACCTAGTGGACTTTCTGCCCTAGTAATAATCAGAGCGAACCCTCATTATAGTGGTCTAACACTCCCTCCCTAAACTACAGCTCAAGACAATCTAATTATTAACAAGTTGTTTTTTTTTTATTTTAAATAACCTTAGCCTAATCAGTATTAGCAGAGATAGCTCATTCCGTAAGAGCAGTTTGATAAAGGTGAGGAATTACTGATTGCTGTAACTATAAAGGTTTTAAAGGTTTACAAGGAAGTTTGAAAAAATATTGACAAAGCAGAAACACAGTGAGTGCCATTATGTATTATCGTTAAGCATTCTTATCCTCTTACTGAATGAGACAGGCATAAATGTACATGTAAATTAGTCATGCTGCTGTTTTATCAAGCTAATTTGAATTGAAATGAGTCCTTTCATGATACCTTGTCCAGGGGCTTTATGGAAAAGTACCCTTGATTTTGATTCCCAGGATCTGGGTTTGAATCTTATTTCTGCTCTTCAACCCTAAATCCTATGATTGATTCAGGGAAACAGAGAAATTGTTTCAAGGAATCTAGAAGTTTGATAAGATACCAAAAGCACAGATGCCTGTTTTAGAGAATTTAGTGGCTGAAGCAGAACATATGTCTTTAGGGAATGATTTATTATAGAAAAGTCGAGAAAACTGAAGGTTGGAAAAAGATAATGGCTTTAGAATAGCTGGTGGGCTGGGAGAAACTTTTAGATTGAAGTTGGCTGAATAAGATATCAAGAAATATTACTCCTCTGATGGCCAGGGTACACTCTGAACTCAAGAGTAAGGTGTGGACAACCGACACAGAAAAGGTTTTACTTCCTTGTGGTCGGTCTAGAGATCTGGAAAAAAACGGATTATAGAATTTAGAGCCAAGAATGACTTCAGAGATGATCTAATCCAACCTTTCTATTCTACAAATGAAAAACTCAAACTAAGAAAGGTGAAAAAACTTGCCCAAAGTCCCAAAGATAATCTGGGCTGGAAGCTAGAAGTAAAGCTGGAACTGGGAAGTGAAACTGATGATATTTCTCATAGCCTTACTCCTTTGGTACTTAAGGTATGCTATGCCTGCTGGATCACTTTTTTTCTTCTGGTTTAAATATTCTGGATTATGTGTTTGTAATTTGTATCAAATTTGTTTTGTATACCGAGTCCTCCCTGGATAAGATGTTGCAATGTAGTATCACACCCAGGGCAATTTGGTAGCACAGTGGATAGTGCTGGGTCTGAGTTTGGAGGTCCTGGGGTTCATAGCTGGTCTCAGTCATACTTTCTCCCTGTGAGACTCTGAGTAAGTCACCTGCCCACCCCTTATCACTCTTCTGCCTTGGAACCAATACATAGTATTAATTCTAAGACAGAAGGTGAGGCTTTAAAAAAAAAAGGCAATGGTATCTGGCATGGTACTTGACACACAGTAGATGCTTAATAACGATTGATTGAGAAAGGAATGAATTACAGACATGAGGCATGGCCTATGCAAGAGGTATAAAGATAGGAGATAGAGTGCCAAGTTTGCAAAAGAGCAAAATGGACAATGTGTTTATTTGTCTCTTTATTTATTTTTATTCATTTATATATATATATATATATATATATAAATGAATAGATATGTAAACCCTTACCCTCTATCTCAGGATCAATATTATGCATTGGTTCCAAGGCAGAAGAGCAGTAAGGGCAAGGTAATGGAGGTTAAGTGACTTGACCAAAGTTACCCAGCTAGGAAGTATTTGAGGCCAGATTTGAACCCAGGACCTCCCATCTCTAGGCCTGGCTCTCAATCCACTGAGCCACTTAGCTGTTCCCCCCTTCCCCCAAGATGGACAATTTCACTGGATCATAGAAAGAATGAATGAGATTTCTAGATTTAGTAGGAAATTACTGGACTTTTGCTTTAGGAAAAAACATTCTTAGCAGCCATGTGGAGAGTAGCAAGAGAATGAGGCCAGAAGACCACTTAGGAGATCATTGAAGTAGACTAGGTGAGTGGCAATTAGGGCCTAAACTAGGGTAGTCTTTCTGAATGAGGAGGAATGGAAATGAGAGCTAATGGAGCAGAAGAAACAAGACTTGGCAGCTGATTGAATATGTGAGATGAGGGAGAGGGAAGAGTAAGGATAATGCTAAGATGGCCAAGAGACTGGAAAGGTGATGGTGAAAAGGAAAAGGAACTTCAAAAGAAGGGTAATGCCAGGGTTTTCCCATTTGGGAGTTGCCTGGGGCCCATTTTTGTTTTCATACCTACCATGAGCAATTTCTTTTCAGACTGAAGGACTTATTTATTTCTAAGGTACAAATTTGTTTCTTTTCACCTGTTGTTGAATAAATTCTACAGGTTTTGCTTGTGTTTGAAGGAACCATGACTTTGGCTTCAGAAGTAGACTCCCAAACTTTATAATAATAACAGATATAATGAGAAAAGTTCATTGTTTTCTAGCACTTAGAGGTTTACAATGCCCTTCCCTCACCACAAACTCATGGGATAGGAGGTGCAAGGATTATAGTATCTCAGAATCAAAAAGAAATCTGACATCATCTAGTCAAGTCCATGCCTGAACAAGAATCTTCTCTATACCCAACTTCCCCCCCAGAACTCCTGATGAAGGGGAACCATTCCATTCAACAATGATGCTTGGCCTAATTTTCAGAGGCAACGAATTAATTGGATAGTCCTACTCTTATTAAAAAAAATTAAATAGATTTAAAAATGGACAAACGTTGTCAGAATTTCTTATAAAAACCTTTTCCATCTGACAAATATTTATTAAGCAACTGTTCTGTTCAAGGCACTGTGCTAGGTGCTAGGGCTACAAAAAAGGAAAAGAAAATGGCCTCTTTACTCCAAGGGTTTCCTACCTAAAGTTTGGAAGTTGGGGGCATTTTTAAGATTTTCCCTGTTCAATAACATAGAAAAGTCCTGACTTCTTTTGACAGTGTACAATCTCAATGGATGGAGGAAAAAAATTTTTTGAAACTGTTTAGCGAATTTTCACCTATAGATCCCTCCTGTTTCCATGTTGTATTTTTTCAACTATAGACATATATGGTATCACCTCTTGTTCTTTGCTGCAGAGGCTGAATGAAGTTTATCTGAAAGACTGATTGGCAAACTTAGTTTGGGCTAAAATCCACCTTTGCCATATCCTCTGCCCAGCATCCAAAATATTTTTCCTTTACACACTTAATCAAGCTCTGGATTGGTCAAAACCAACCAATCATGACAGAGAATCATAAATAGGTCAGCCTTTATGCCTTTTGGAAAAGGAAATATGAGCAAGGGGGCAGGAGAGATAAGAACATTTGGAAATGGGAATGAAAGGTGGCAGAATTAAGGGTTGTAATCAAATTAAGAGGAAGTGGGAGCCATCAGAGCTTTCTGAGAATGAGAGTGAGGTTACTGAAATGAGGCTAGTAAGGGTCCTTAGTGCATAAGAGGAGTAATTAGGTGTTGGCATTTGGGAAGGGGCAATATATACCTCAAGGGCATCAAAGACAGAAACAAAGGTTTCAGGTTCATTTTTTTGATAGCAAAGAATTGGGAACAAAGTAGATACCCACTGCCTGAGGGAATGGTGGGGAAAGCAATGCTATAATGAATGTGGTGGAATATTATTGTGTGGTAAACAATGACGAATGTGAGGAATCTAGAGATTCCAAAACAAAAGAAGCAGAACTAAGAGAATGAAATGTGTGCCTACACTAATGTAAAAAGGGATTTTTTAGTGAAAAGAAGTCAAATTCTCAGTATTTGAAAATCCAATGAAGGTACTGCAGAGCAAATAAGGAAACATACACTATATGTACTTTCCTAGTATCAGAGAGACAAAGGACTATTAGATAAGAGACAAATATAATTACATATTTAAAAATAAAATATTATATCTTTTTTGTCCAATTGTTTTTCTTCTTCAGCAGGGGAGAGTTCAGTGTGTGGAAGGAGTGGGGAGGGCCTCTGAAAGGACTGTGATGTCAAGACAAAAAGTCATGGATGAAATGTATTTTTAACAAAAGGACATTAGAGGATAGGAAATTGTCCATATAAATTAGCCACAGCCACAGCTACCTTCTTGCCATATGATAAAACTTAATATTAGAACTAAGTAGATCCCTCTGCACGAAAATGTTTCTGTCTTGTGAATTCCTGAAGAGCAGAGATTCTTATGTAAATTCAGTTCAAGCTGGGTCAAGTAAAGCCCAATAACCAAAATATTCCTCTTGTGCTCTACTTTTTGAATTCAAATTTGTTATTTCTGTCCCACCAGGTAACAATCAAGCCAAGACAAATGCTACAACACTCGTACAAAACAATGTGGATACCACCCTGACCACAGCACCCAGTCCTCAGACCCAGACCACCAGCCAGACGGCCCCAACACCCACACCCAGCGCTCAGACCCAGACCACCAGCCAGACGACCGCAACACCCACACCCAGCGCTCAGACCCAGACCACCAGCCAGACGACCGCAACACCCACACCCAGCGCTCAGACCCAGACCACCAGCCAGACGACCGCAACACCCACACCCAGCGCTCAGACCCAGACCACCAGCCAGACGACCGCAACACCCACACCCAGCGCTCAGACCCAGACCACCAGCCAGACGACCGCAAAACCCACACCCAGCGCTCAGACCCAGACCACCAGCCAGACGACCGCAACACCCACACCCAGCGCTCAGACCCAGACCACCAGCCAGACGACCGCAACACCCACACCCAGCGCTCAGACCCAGACCACCAGCCAGACGACCGCAACACCCACACCTAGCGCTCAGACCCAGACCATCAGCCAGATGACCGCAACACCCACAACACCTAGCGCTCAGACCCAGACCATCAGCCAGACCCCAGCACCCAGTAAGTATCTTGCTTTGGGACTGGATTACAGGTTAACCTGAAGAGATTAGAATGAAGGTAGAGGCATCCATCCATCTCTCTGCCCTTATTTTTGTGCCCTGACTTCTTCTTTGACCATGGGGCCTTTGTAGCAATGATTTCAGTTTCAGAGAAGGCCAGAATAGGTCAGGCAGACAAACTGCTTATAGTTCTGCCAGGCCTGCAATATGGCCTGACACTTTTACCTTGATGACATTTGGGTTTGGGGGAAAACTGCAATTCCAGGAGTAGAGACAGAACCATTATCTCTAACTCAGAAGCTTTGGACATAACACCATCCAAAGTGCTTCTCTAACTACTGATCCCAAAAGAGAGCTAAGCAGTCTTGACACATAGCCTTATGGCTATGGCTGGCACCTTTATTTTCCTAAATGAATTTCTTTCTATCCTTGCTCCCATTGGCTCCCGTTTTCTATGACAAAGGCTGAGGAGGAAAGAAGGTAAACCTCTAGGCAGTGACTTAGTGTATGACCAATACAATGCTTTTCATCCTTTTGAATTTTGGTGGAATTTCTCATGAGAGCTAGGGCAAAAGAGATACAGTTAGAATCAGCCAATTAAAGGGCCCTTAGGGGTCCATCTAGTCCAATCAATTTATTTCACAGAAGAAGCCAAAGCTCAGAAAAGTCAAGCAACTTGTCTGATATACAGTATCACCTAGTGACAGAGTAAAGGCTAGAGCCTGATTATTTTTAGCTCTTCCCACTCTATGATGATGTAACACTTTGGGATCACTTTGGAAGAATACCACCTCCTCTCTCCCCAATAGATTTAGAGCTGGAAGGAATTTAGATGCCATCAAATCCAAACCTTTCATCTTAAAGTTGAGGAAACTGATTTGTGAAAAGTCTGATGGTTTGCCCAGGGTCCCCCCACAGCTAGCAAGTATCTAAGGCAGAACCTCCACTGAAGCATTTTGGCAGCAAGTCCACTACTCTATCCATTGGGCCACCTCACTGCCTTGACAACCGAAAGGAAAATGATAACTGTTGGAAGGAATATGGCAAAATTGGGACACTAATGCATTGCTGGTAGAGCTGTGAATTGATCCAACCATTCTGGAGGGCAGTTTGGAACTATGCCCAAAGGGCTATAAAAGAATATATACAGGGGCAGCTGGGAAGCTCAGTAGATTGAGAACCAGGCCTAGAGACAGGAGGTCTTAGGTTCAAATCTGACCTCAGCCACTTCCTAGCTGTGTGACCCTGGGCAAGTCACTTGACCCCCATTGCCTAGCCCTTACCACTCTTCTGCCTTGGAGCCAATACATAGTATTGACTCCAAGATGGAAGGTAAGGGTTTAAAAAAAAAAAGAATATATAACTTTTGATCCAGTAATACCACTACTGGGTCTGTATCACATAGAGATAAAAAAAGAGGGGGGATCTACTTGTATAAAAATATTTATAGCTGCTCTTTTTGTGATGGCAAAGAATTGGAATTTGAAGGGATGTCCATCAATTAGGGAGTCAATGACTGAACAAATTGTGGTATATGATGGTGATGGAATACTATCATGCTATAAGAAATGATGAACAGGATATTTTCAGAAGGAGTTGGAAAGACCTACATTAACTGATGCAAAATAAGTGAGCAGAACCAGGAGAACATTGTACATAGTAACAGCAATACTGTGGAATGAGCAGCTGTGAAAAACTTAGCTGAGAGATCCAGACAATTCTGAGGGACTTAAGACAAAGAATCTTATCCACCTCCAGAGAAAGAACTGTTGGAATCAGAATGCCAATGAAAGCATCTGATTTTTCAGTTGCTTATTTGGGTTTATGTTTTGGGGTTTGGGTTTTGTAGGATTACTCACTTACAAAAATGAACAATATGGAAAAAATAAATAAAAATTAAATATAGATAAATGAAATCTGCCTAGAAATACAGGGAAGAACAAGAAGACTTTAGAAGGCCCTTCCATCCAAAAATTCCTGGTGAGGATCAGAAATGGAAACTCTTTTATTCTTTATTACACCCAGGCTCTAACTCCTAATTTCTGAAGCTTATTGAATGGTATTCTAGCCAAAGTCTCTGAGTTAGAGGTAATCATTCTGTCACTAGACTCCTGAGATCTCAATTTCTCCCTCTCCAACCCAAATCTCTTGGCAATGCCTATAACCTGCCTGTGCAAGGTGAAAGTGGCAGTTAAAACCAAGTAGATGGCCAAAAACCATCAACCAAGCCTTGTATGTGTAGGTAGCCTTCCCTTCTGAGAGCTAAGACAACTGGGGCAGGACCTTGGGCCTGGACATTTATAGAGACGGAGGAAAGTACCAGTATTGCAATATCCAAAATTTAACCTTATTGGATGATGCCATAGTTGGTCCTTCACCTCTTGCATTTTCCATCCTAGCTCCTGAAAGTCCTTGTATGAAGAAGAACTGCGGAGGTGATTCCTCTTGTATAGAACTGAACTCTGAAGCTTACTGCCAGTGTTCAGAAGGCTATTACTATAACGAGTCAATGTGTTATGAAGGTAGGTACCCTGTCCAAATCTTATTAAAACACACACACTCACACAGACTCACACACACACTCACACACACACTCACACACACTCACACACACTCACTCACACACACACACGCACACTCACACACACTCACTCACACACACTCACACATACTCACACACACTCACACACTCACACACTCACACACACTCACTCACACACACATTCAGCTCTGATTTGACCAGTGTAGAAAACTCCTGGTATAAAACCCTCCTCTACCAATGTAGATTTTTTCCCCCCAGTTCATCTGTGGCTTATGTATGGTTTTAGTAAATTTTCTAGGACATGGAGAAGTTCAGTGACTTTTGACCACACAGTCTATGTTGGAGGCAGGACTTGAACCCTGGGTCTTCCTTTCTTCAAGAGGGCTTCCCTTTCTCTGCCATACCTATCCATGCTGCTGTTTCCTGGTCGCTTGACCATTGTAGAGAAACCCCATTCACAGAAGTGGTTGTAAGTAGCCCCTTCTGGTACTGATTTATCAAAGAAAGGTAAAAAGTGTCTTCTTTGGACTAAAGAGCCAGGCCAAAGACTAGGACAAAAATCATGATTAAACTTTTGGGGTTATAGAACTCTCTGCAACCAAGTCAAAATGACTAAACTTTACGTGGTATCCATCTGCCCATACAAATTTTTTCCTTTTTTTA